>NC_056745.1:864964803-865012303 GCF_019279795.1 Protopterus annectens
ATTACAGCACATTGGGGGATGTCAGGGAAGGTAAATAAATCTATATTATGTAATGAATGATAAATCAGTCCCATACAGGTGGTAGTCCAATAAAATAAAACATAAGCAATGTTAAGCATTGCATAGCTATGCTGACTGGGTGTAAGCATTGTGTACATATGAATGCTAAGCAATGAGTAGCCCAGCTAAGTGGATTTGCCCATTGGTAAGCAATGCTGAACCTGTGCCTTTAAGCACTGCCAACCATAGCTAAGCAGGTTTGTCCATAGCTTAGCATAGGTCAGCATTTTCAAAACCGTCCACTCAAGGCAAAGGATGTGAAATTGGCCATATTTAAACCCTGCAGGTGGGAATACAGCTCATAACTAGTTGTAGCTCTCCACTGTAGGCAGTATGGCAGGTGTTGAAAAGGGCATGCACTTTCAGGTGGAGCACTGGGGCATACAGGAGTCAAAGGTTATGGTAGGACTCCTGGTAAAAACCATGATGTGAGACTGCCACAGGACCAGTACCAGAACTCCCAATATAAAGTGGAAGACTGGGAAAGTCTTGCCCGTGATCTCACCAGTATCCCTCGGACTGGTGAGCAGGTCCAGCACCACTATGCTGACTTGAAACGGAGGAAGAGGAAGCTCTTGGAACAGTGTGTCCAAAAAGCAAGAGAGAGGGGAGATGTCCCAACAGTGTGCAGGTATTCATAGCAATAACTGTTTACCAAAGTACAGCCTGTGTATGTGATGGATAGCTATGCCTAAATGTTTCTTTAGTTTTATTACAGCTCCAGCTGAGCGGGCTGTGAACTAGGAAGTCCATGCCAGTAGGTTGCAAAGGCTGCGTCGCAAGCCTGGTGAGTAGCAATCCTGCTTATAGTAGTCATACTAAATAAATATTAAGGAGTAAAATGTCTCCTGGCGGTATAAAAAATGTGTATGGTTTGTGCTGAATAAACCAGACAATATGACAGTAATAGTCCCATATAGGTCATATTTAAATAAAAGTGTAACTGCCTGGCAATAAAGCTCTAAATCCTGGACTGGTTGTGTTTACTCTTTTATTGTATGACTTGACATGTTGCATTCACCAAGATCCAATATCTGAATAGTAATGTTGTGTTAATCACTGTTTCCCACACTGTGCTACATAAAAAAGTATGTCTAAGAATGTCTGTATAAGAATGTTGTAATTACAAGTTCAGAGTATACAACCAAGAGAGACTTAGACAGAAAACAATGAAGGAAGAGACAGCAGTTTCTTAATAGCTCACTCTGATAAAACACAAATTGTTGTATTTTTAGCAGACACAGCCATGGTTTGAATTCCGGTGGTGGTAGTAAGCTGTATGCATAATTTTAACTAGGATTTTGGGAATATGTGTAGAAAAAGTCAGGTAGTGTTAACAAACATTTGCCCACAGGTCTTCCAGGTAAGAGAAGCAGAAAGTAGATATAAGACTGTTGCATTATACACTGTGTACAAATATACCACTGGCCAAATCAAGGCCATAGGGTACTGTAATAATACCTGTAGAGTAATGATTAGAGCAATGATCATTAAAGTTGTGAGCACTGCAAGGATATAGAAGTTGTTCATTGACATCCCCCCACCATATCTGCAACAATAATCTCAACACACAAATCAATGGGTATGTTTTACACCAAACCTACTGTTGGGGCATATGGCCTATTGTTTAACAAATATTGAAATGTGTTTCCATTAATGTTCCATGTTGAAATACTATCATTGGTGGTCTGTTGCTATCACTGTAACCTGTATGCCATTGTAATGGCCACTGTGGTTCCATATATGCATGTGTTCTGTTTGCTATGTAACTGTTCCAAATCTGTTGTTTTGGGTTAATGGGAATATCTCTGCATGCTGTTAAAACTAATCCTGGATTGTGTTGACAATTACTAACCCACATATGTTCTAAAACTGAACTCCACAGCATGTTCGGGAAGGCCTGTCCAAGCAGACCCACCTCTCCCACCTCATCTGGCCATGGCACCAGGCCCCAGCCCATCTGGGACCCACCCTGGGACCTCCTCGTCTCCTGGTCCTGAACCACCTTCAGGTGGAACTGCCTCAGGGGATGGGGCTCGTCCACCCCCCTGGGAATGGGCGTGGACAGGATACCATCACACAAAGCCAGGTCTGGGGACTGGTATGTAGCAAGCTCCGAAAGGAGTTTGGAGATCTGCTACACCAGCTTGAGGGCCACCTTGCACAATTAGAGGGTCAGCCTGCCCCTCCTGCTCAGCCCCCAGCACAGCCAACTTTGGGCCATGAAGGTGCAGTGGTGACTGCCCATGGGTGGGGACCTCAGTTCCACTGTTTCCATTTGGGGACTCATTGGCTTCCGATTTCCAAACACCCCAGCCCTGTCCAAGGTGTTTACCCCCCACATGTGTCATATACCACCCCTGTATGCTGTCTTGTCTGTCTTCCTACTCACCCAACTTCCCAAAATATACCTACTATCCTTCCCCAACATCCCACTCTCACCTTAAAAAAATAGCAATCTATTCCTTAAAATAATTTTGCCCCATACATAGCTGTCCATTTCACACATGTCCACTGGTCACATGCAATCTGGTCGAATTGGCTTAACAACATATAATTAGCTTCATAGGTAGGTACTAGGCTATCTGCCCGAGGGCATTTATAAGCCTAGCCAGAGTGTGTCAGCTTATGCCGCCCCATTGATTAATTAACTGAGCCTCTGTCAAGAAGAGCCAATTAAGTAATCCCAGGGGTGTATTTTCAGTTACCCATCCACTCGTCAAAGTTTCTCTTGAAGAGTGTTAGTGAGGGGCTCTGCCTAATGTAGTTAGGAATTTTGTTCCAAAGCATGGGGAATCTCTGTGACAGGAATCTATCCCTCCAGCATGTTATATTTATTGTTGTGGTGAGGTTTAGCTCACTAGAGCGAGTGGCTCACAGTGACTTGGATTTCTTTAGGTGGACCATGTCCATCAATTCTGAGTTGGACACGGCTTTGTAAGTCAGGCAGAGATCACCTCTGAGTAAGTGATATGTCACTGAATACAGCTGGAGTTTTTCCATTCGGGCTGCATAGGACATATGTTTGAGGCCAGTAATCCTCTTGGTTGGTACTTTTGTGGTCTTGTGAGGTACATCCAAAATGGGGCATTGTACTCTATGATGGGTCTGATGAGTGATGAGTAGAGGGACACTATAACCTCTTTATTTCTTGATGTGAACCCTTTAGTAATTAGATGGGCTACATAGAAGGATTTCCTAACTACTTTGGCAATATGATATCCAAACGTGATACTACTGTCTACCTGGGTCCCCAGATCTCTTATTACCTCTTCTGTATTATGGGGGCTGCCACCTATGTGGTAATTCATGGGTGTTTTGTTTTTTCCCAAACGGGATGACTAAGCATTTTTTGGCATTTAGCTTGAGACAATGACATTGACACCAGGTGTCCATCTCAGTAAGGCCCTTTTGGAGAATATCCTTGTCAGCTGGAGAGTCAATTATACTTCCCAGTTTGCAGTCATCGGTGAACTTGGTTAGCTATAGTCCTCCTGTGTTTGCCTGTACTTCTGAAAAGTATATGCCGAACAGTATGGTCCCAGGACTGATCCTTGTGGGACACAACTTGTGACTGGTTTAGAGTTGGACCTGGAGCCCGCTATTCTTACCATGTGAGTTCTGTCTGTAAGCCAGTTGGCAACGTGATGTAGGGATTTATGTTCAAGCTGGTGAGTTTTTCTTTAATTCCCAAATGGGGAATGGTGTCAAAAGCCTTGGCGAGGTCAAGGTAGGCTGTGTGAACCACCTTCCCCTCATCTATGGCCTTCTCGAAGAAGTCAACCAGGTTTAGTAGGCATGATCTGCCCTTAACAAAGCCGAACTGGGTCAGGTCAAGTGTTTGGAGGTTCCCAATGTCTTTGTTAATGAGTTCCATGATGATGCACTCCATAGCCTTGCAGACCAGGCTAGTCAGGCTTATGGGGCGATAGTTAACAGGGTCAGTTGTGGCCCCTCCTTTGTGGAGCGGAATAACCATTGCTGTGTGCCATTCTATGGGCACATAGCCTGTGGAGAGACTGAGGTTGAACAGTGTGTTTAGGTAGGGGGTTAGTTTGTTCTGTAGTTCGTGCAAGACGCAGCCTGGGACACCATCTGGCCCCACTGATGCTGTGCTTTTGGCTTTTGAAAGGGCTGTTTTCACCTGTGCACCTGTGATTTCTGGGACACTACACTTTTCCGGTATTGTTGTGGGCCCTTTTGGGGGTGAGAGGGGGGTGAAGTTTGCACTGAATCTATTTGCCAGGATGTTGGCAATATCAGTAGGTTCAGTATATTTTGTGCTATTTTGCAATAGCTCAGAGCATATCTGCGAGTTGCCACTTAGATTCTTGACATAGCTAAATAAGGCTTTGTGGTTATCTTTCAAATCCTTCGCTATTTTTCTTTCAAAGTTAGCCTTGGATGATTTTATGAGGGACTTTAGTTTCTTACTGATACTGATCAGGGATGTCTTTCCTTCTTGGGATTTGCTTTTTTTCTGAACTAGTTTCCTCCTTCTGTTGTAAAGCCTGTTTATGGCAGTGGTCCACCAGACTGGTTTCCTTCTCTTAGGGGAGTGAGTCTTGCTTTTGCTAGGGATGACACGATCCATGCATCCTTGTAGGTGCTCATAGAGTGCATTTGTAAAGGTTCCTGCATCTTGGACACTGTTATCCTTTAGCATGGGGGCTGTGAAACTTATCACTTCTGTCTTAAGTAAGGTGAAGTTTGCTATAGAAAAGTTTTGCACTGTGGTTTCCTTGGTTGGGGGTGGTGGTGTGGTGTGGACATCCTGAGTGATTAATTTATGGTCTGATCTAACCAGTGATGGGTTGACCTCCAGTGTGGTAGAGGTGTTTACCAGCTGAAACAGGGCATTTGAGTTGATAAATTCCAGGAAGCGCTGGACCTGGGAGTTTGTACTTGAGTAGTTTTTCCACTTAATGGTAGGATAATTGAAATCACCCAATATCAGGGTGTTTGGTAGGACCATCATGTTTTCCAGTGTCTCCAGAAAGGTGGAGTGGTGGTCCTGCGTCATGGAGGGTGATCTGTAGCAGTCCACAATTTGCATTGCAGATTTGCCCAATGTTAGTTGCACATGGATGATCTCAGAGGTATCATGCTGCACCACTAACCTGGAGGTGTAGGTATCCTTGATGAATATGGAAACACCCCCCCCCTTTTGTGTTTCAGTCCATGTTTTGTAGCCAAAATGTGTGGTATGAGTTGTAGCCCAGTAGTGCTGGGGTGCTCTGTGGAGCCTCGAACCAGGTTTCAGTTACTGCACAGATGTCAACATTCTCCATACTGAGGAGTGCTTCAAGCGCTTGCATTTTGAGATTTAAACTCCTGGCGTTGAGTAGCATAACCTTCATTTTTTTATTTGTGCTGTTTATTGTTATTGTTATTATTGTTATTGTTATTATTGTTGTCCACACCTCACTCTCAGGGGTTTGAGTGTCCAAATATACCTGCAAATTCAGTATATATGCACAGCTGCTGCTGTAGAAGAAATGGACCTCTTTGGGCCTTCCCTTCACCTGTCCTGCACATCCCTAGCTACTTTCCCTATTGCTTTTCCCTCTGCGTGGCCCCCTATTCACCACTTTCCTATCACTCCTTTTTTCTTTTTTTTTTTAAAAAATTAGCACGGGGGTAAGCAGGAGTAAGCTCTTTTAAGTAGTAGTAAGCGGGATTAAGCCTGTTTGCATGGCGCTAAGAAATACCTACAGAGATTAAACACTTTTAAGGCTAACTGTAAGCATAGTTAACCAGAAGTTAGCATTGCTTACCACTATGCAAACCCACCAAATCCACTTACAAAAGTTTAAAAGTGCCTTAATCACTCTGTATCCAACAGCCCTTTTTCTGCCCAGCAACAAAATAATCAACCCTTGAACCCAGGACCCTGCACTCCATAGCCACAGCAATTTACCACCAAGCCATTTCAGCTGTAGCTGTGTCTGATATTTTTCAAACATATCATGCAGCACAGTCATTCAACAGTAGGGAAAATGCATATATATCTGTCTATATATATATATATATATATATATATATATATATATATATATATATATATATATATATATATATATATATATGTATAGATATATACATAGATATATTTCTACATATATATATATATATATATATATATATATATATATATAGGTATACACATATATGTGTATATATAAATATCTATCTATATATATATATATATATATATATATATACATATATATAAAATATATATTATATGCATATATATATATATATATATATATATATATATATATATATATATATATATATATATATAGGTTACCTTCATTTGATCGACAGCCCACTTGATCTAAATTCATTTCATCGAAATTTCATTTGACTGACAACCAGTAATTCAGTACACTTCAAGGCAAATAACAGGAATATGACCCCTCCCCAATGTCGTGCGACCCTGGAGTTGGTATATATAGTAAGGGGGGTGTGGAGGGTGCAGCCCCGCTAGTTTCCTTTAAAAGAAGAAAATAACTCAAAACGTACAGATTTTGAACAAAAATAAGTGGGGGGCTTCGCCCTCCAAACCCCCCAACTATATATACCAACTCCAGGGTCTCACGACCTTGGGGAGGGGGACAAATCTCTGTTATTTGCCTTGAATACTGGTTTTCAATCAAATGAACATTCGATCAAATGAGTTTAGATCAAATGAAATTTCGATCAAATGAAGGTAGCCATATATATATATTTATATATATATATATATATATATATATATATATGTAGAAATATATATATATATATATATATATATATATGTATATATATATATATATATATATATGTATATATATATATATATGTAGAACTAAATATATATATATATATATATACACACACACACATATATATATATATATATATATATATATATATATATATATATATAGATATATATATATATATATAGTGCATTCAGACATTGGATCCACACTCTGAACATCTTACTGCAACCAGTCTGACCAAAGGCTGTGTAAATGGGTGTGAAGGGACCCAAACTAGGGACCTCTTGTAATTATTGCCCTTATCCCTTCTTCACAGCACAGCTGTTCTGCCTTGCAACAAAATAATAAGGCCTGCCAAGTCCTGGACGCAGGGCCTTGTAAACTATGATCAAAGCAATGTACCATTACACCATCTACGCCCTACAAAATAGTAATGACATCTCAAACATATCAGTTATTACAGTCATCTAACAGCAGGAAAAGGAGTCTGTAGAATCAGTCAGGTAGTCTATATATATATATATATATATATATATATATATATATATATATATATATATATATATATATATATATATATATATATATGTCTGGGGATGCACATATGGGGACAAATATATACATCCTACAGATATATATATATATATATATATATATATATATATATATGAATATGAATATATGTATCCATAAATATACAGAAATATATGACAGCTACAAAGACATGCAATCAGAAGGTCATGCTGCTGCACACTGGAATTCTAAATCTGGAAACTCACTCACTCACTGGCAGTATTCCTTAAAATGGGGAACAGTGACATCTGTGCTGTAACAGGGACCTGGATAAAGGCAGCAGGAAGCACCCCTGCAGTACCAGCCTATAATTAATTCCACAACTTTTGACTGCAGAACATGGACTGAAGCTCCAAAGGTCATGATATTTTCATATTCATAAAGGATGCACGCACCTCGAGAGTGGTAGCGTCTATATTAGAACATCGAACAGTCAAAATGTCGAGTGTTCTAATATCGAACCCTAGTAATCGAAAAAAGAAAAAACATCAAAAATTCGGAACAGTGAATTTTTTTCTAGGGAAAAAAATTGCTGTTCCAAAACACATACACATAACACAAGCACACCAAACAGCAATCCACACACATACACCTAAACTCTTACACCTAACCCTACAGTAAACTATACATACACCACTAACTATCCACTTACCTTAACCCAAACCCTAACCCTTAGGTCCATCACTATTGCACAGTCACCCCCCCGCATCCTAACCCTAACTCACCTAACCCGCCATAACCCACACTTCCACACAATCGCACACTTACCTGACCCACGCCCTAACCCTAACCTGCCCTAACCCACACGTCCACACAATTGCACACTTACCTGAACCCGACCAGTAACTTTCCACCAGAGCACTGAAAACACCGAAGCAACAGAAACGGACAACCAAATTCTTTCCCTAGGAAAGAATTTGATTTCCTGTTTCTTCAATAGTTTCAGCATTCACTGAAAATGGGTCAGTATTAGAACACTCGATATTTCAAATGTTTGGTGTTCTAATATAGGCCTGAGTGGTAGACTAACATTATGCATTACAGATCCTGCTGGCATAGATGACACTGTGTAAGACAGTGTTTCAAGTAGTGGCCTGGTATAGGTCCCCATACATGTCCCAAGACTCAAAATCCATGCCCATAAACACCCTGGAGAATATTAGTGTCCAACCTAACACTATCATACTGGTTGACTTCAAGTACCCCACCAATTAAGTTGGAAAGCTACTCATGTACCGATGCACATGCCCATCACATTGACTTGGTCCTTCCTAACATGGGCGACTGTTGCTCTACACCAATAGTCAACACCTCACTTGTTATATCTGAACACAAAGTAATCACCTTTGAAAATCTACCACTGTCCTACCTCCACTGCACAGATAACCACCATGAAAAGCCTTTCCAATGCTAAGTATGGCCTCATAAAATCAGCGAGTGCTAACCTCACGGCAGCCATGCAAATGGAGAATAATTGCAATGCAGCTGAACCAAACAACAATGCACTATGAACACGTACACAAGTGCATGGATACTGCCTTACCCAATAAAACCAGGACCCTCACCTCCAAAAAGGAAGATGATCTGTTGGTCACCTGACATAAAGAAAGTGTAAAACAGAAAGAGGGAACCAATATGGAATAAGGTGACGTCCCAAGACAGGAAATAAGCCCTTATCAGCATCAATGAATAGTTGAGATCCCTTATCAAATACTACAAAGTTAGCTGTGAGAACAGACTTGGAGCACATAGTAAAGACAAATGCAAGGCCTCATACAGTTATGTAAAGAATATTCATGGCAATACCAAGAACTGTTCTCAGCTACTAGACAATGGTACCTCCCAGACTGAACCAACAAATAATACCAGTATACCCCCCAAAGGACCAATCACAATACCAGTTCACTGCCAAGCACCCAGTATTACTGCAGCACAGGTTAAAACACCACTGTCCAAGGCCAAGAATACAGCTTCTATGGGACCTGAGAATATCATGGGCTGTGTTCTACATGAACTACAGAGTGACCTGGCACCTTACCCATGTGCCCTGTTCAAGCACAGCTTCACCTCAGGCTTTGTCCCTACTGACCTGTGCACTGCTGCAGTCACCCCTCTCCACAAATTAGTTATAACTACAGACCCTGGGAAATATCGCCCCAACTGCCTGACAAGTCTGTTATGCGAAGCTATGGAATGCATCATCATGCACCTAATAAACAGGGATATAGGAATCTGCAGACTCATGATCCCACAAAGTTTACATTTGGTAATGGTAGGTCATACCTGCTCATTCAACCTGGTCAACCTCTTGCCGTCAGTCACCTGAACTGTGGATGAAGGCAAGGTGACACATGCAGCCTACATTGATCTGGCCAAAGCCTTTGATAACATTCCCCACTCACTAAGCTCAGCATGAACCCCAATATCATTAGGTGGAAACAGAGGCACAAACACAGGGGTAGATTGGACATACTGCTGTCATACATCGAGACAGTTGCAGATATCACTGGGATTGTTGTAACATCCTTCATGAGGAATATGATGTTGGTAATATCAATAGATGTGAGTATTTACTGATTGCATTCCCCAGAGTCCACAACTGATTTACCAAGGACAACAACTGTCTGGTGAACACACAAAACATGACAGGCAGACATGTGGCCAATCTGTGGACAGTGTGCCAGTGGAGAGGTATGTCAGAGACATATCACTGTGAGTCATGACGTCACACACTAAATGCATGTCCACACAAACCTTGTCAATCTCTCAATCCACCATGTGTATAACAGCACTGATGACATAGAATCTGTTCACAACTCTGTGGATATGTCCCCCATGTTGGTTGGCTGTCTCCACATGTCCTGTCCTGTGATGTATTGCCACCCACTGTATGTGAATCTGTAGGCCACCACCTCTGTAATGTCCCTCACACAGGTAAGAAAATGGGGCAAAGCCCACATTAAGGAATGTCCCATATGTTGGAACTTGCAGCAGTGCCCAGGACCACAGCACGATAAAATGTGGGTACCTACATAATGGTATGGCCGTAGCAATACCTGGCATCTGCACATCTGTACAGAGGACAGGCAGAAAGTAGCTAGACAACAGGTTATGCATTAGGATGAATGTTTTGAAAAATACTTGTCTGAAACTGAAAGGTATGTCATTACTACATGCCAGGAGTCCTCAATGACATGTCCAAAGAACATAGTAGTCTACAGTTAATATCAACATATCAGATCAATATCCAATAGGAGATACATATAAACATACAGCTCAAACACCTAGAACAAGATACTCAGTACTATGAGTCCAACCTTGCATGCAGGGGTGTATGGTTCCAGTACTACAATCTGCAATCTACCTTTACTTGAATAAGCACTGTTAAAAGTACTAACGTAATGATACCATATGTGTTAAACTATTTCTGTCAACCAGTGTACTGTAGTTGGTGTAACATGCAAGTGTGACTGCATATAACCTGGGATACTAACCATGTATGAAACAAATTCAAAGAGAAAAGATTGTGCTACTACCCATGTATGCCCAGGTGTCCCATACAGTATATTCACACCCCTTGCTACTGTAATGACAGTACATAGAAGCATGTTATGTACAGGAAATTAAATACACTTATTAAAGATGTCATTACCCTGTTATTTTATCAGACTGGACTGTGATCACTGGTTACCAGTGCTAAGCTATGCTTAGCAGGTTTCAGCATTGCTTAAGTGTAAATGCTAAGCAGATTACCCACCGACAAACGAAGCCTACATGATGTAAGTGGCTATTCCTTTAACTGTATGTTATTACCACTTACTGTTGTGCAAACCCATGAAAACACACATAAAGCTGCTCAAAACTGTCTTAACCACCTGTATCCAACAGTCCTTATTCTTTTTAGCAACAAAATAAACAGCCCTTGCAGGTCTTGAACCCAGAACTCTACACACCATAGGCTATGCAATTTACCAGTAACCCTTCTCAGCTGTATTGCTTGATGATGTTTTCTTTACAGCCAGTTTACAATAGGGAAGAGACAAGTGTGCAATATATATATATATATATATATATATATATATATATATATATATATATATATATATACACACATAGCGAGAGAGTGAGATATGTAGGGATAGCCATATATGTGTACAACAATATATAGATATATTACCAATAAATACTGAGGTGTATATGTGTGTGTGTGTGTATATAAATATATATATATATATATATATATATATGTATATATATATATATATATATATATATATATATATATATATATATATATATATATATATACATAAATACATATCAACATACATACATATATTTATATATAAATATATGTATATAAATATATATATATATATATATATATATATATATATATATACATATATATATATATACATATATATATATATATATATATATATATATATATATATACATATATATATATATATACATATATATATATATATATATACATATATATACATATATATATATACATATATATATATATATATATATATATATATATATATATATATATATATATATATATATATATATATATATGTGTGTGTGTATATATATATATATATATATATATATATATATATATATATATATATATATATATATATATATATATATATATATATATATATATATATATATGTCCCAAACTGCCCATACAAACATATGCTGTTGATAGACCATCCACAACTGGGGCAGAAGCACAGTTTGATACAAAAGCAGCTATGACACTCACATCTGCCCCCCACACACAGTCAAAATAAATAAGTGAACAGTACACTGCTACAAAATCATGATAGGCCATACACAATGGCCAGACATACAACAATAAAATGTCCGACTATAGCAAAGAAAAATACAACTAGCCAGTAATTTACACATGTTTATTATACTCTGATGTCTTGGCCAAAGCCTTCAAGGAGTAAACATCACCAGAAATACATGCCTTAATCTCAAGAAGCAATTAACACCTTATTACATAATTGAATGCACAGCCTACAATTACACTCTTCATTTAACCCCCTATGGGATAAAGTTTCACAGTTAATATTAATACATTGAGTCTGTATATAATTGTTTTTTTATGAATGTTTCATCACACTGACGAACAGACATTTTCAGAAATAGTACCTTGAGAACAACTACTGTCTCCATGGTGTGATTTTTTTTCAAATGTACAGCTATAGAACTGACATATTTCTTAGTAATAATATGTCTGACATGTTCTAACAGCTTAGTTTTAAAACATGTGTTACTGTCCCCCACATAAAATATGTTACAAGGCCATCTAAGAGCATTCTCTATACACCTACCTCTTGAATATACAGGTTTCAACATGTTTCCCAGCCATTTCCCTCAGCAGGAATTACAGCACTAAATAATGATAGACCAGTATACCTATCCACCTACTACTGTATGACATCTGAACAAAGCCTGCCATAATTGGTGGACAGAAGCCCAAATACATGGCCATACATGAAATATTGCTGTTATACACTGAGAAAGTTGCTGGTGTTACAGGGTTTGTTGTAACATATCTTTTCTGAGGGATATAAAGTCAGACCAACAAATGGATGTTGCCATCTACATAATGCAATCACCAGACTATGCTACTGATTTGCCAAGGACAACATCTGTGTGGGGAACAGCCCATACATAACAGGCTAACCTGTGGCCGTTATGTGGATGACCCTACAGTTGAGTGCTATGCAGAGACAGAACTTTGTCATACTGAAACCCATGCAGAAGTAGCATGTGCAGACAAACCCTGTTAAACTAGCAGTATTCCAAACATATAACAACAATACTCACATTCTGCTCCTAAGCCTTGAACCTTCCACACCATTTAGTTGGCTTGTCTCCCCGAGTCTTGTTGTAAGAGGTAGTAGCTTACACAACTCCGGGATGTCTTCCTCACAAGTAAGGGAAAGGGCCAACACCTATATGAAGTATTCATTTATAGGAGTGTGTTGCCATGACATTGGCTATTGGAAGAACTACACAGCTGATCTGCATGCAGTTAGCAAGTGCACAGGCCATCATCTGGTCATGAGCATCACCTACAAAAGCCATGCTGCCACCAATTCAAACCAGCTCTATTCCAGTAGTGCACAGAGAGAGAGAAATAAATGAAACATAAAGTGGAAAAGCGAAGAAAGAAAAAAGGTAAGTGGAACATGTAAGCAAATAATTGAATGTAGTACTTTGTCTGTAATAATGGGAAATATGATTTGGAGGAATATATGTTCCAACAAGACATGCTGTACTAATGCCTGCTAAACAGCTGCTATGGGCATAGCATCTGTCCCTCTCTGCAGTAGGAGATATCACAGACATACCTCTCAACTGTACAGATCTTCACAGAATGTCCACATTTTGCCATTGTGTATTTTGTCTGTTCCTCCTGAGATCTATACTTTTCTGACAAATAGCTGAGGATTGCAGTCATCAGGTAATGACAAACACTTGAGTTTAAGACTCCACATCCTTAAGAATATTCACTGTAATGCTAAATGTATCATTCTACGAACTTCCTATATTTGTAACAGGTATATTTAAAGTCTGTCCCTATTTATCTTCCCCTTCATTTTAGGCATTGTCCAGATGTGATGCTCTGCGAGGTTGTCAGTTGGGATCATAGCTCAGGAGCCTGACTCACCTGGAAAGGACAGTCATATATGACAACCACAGGGGTGTCTGTCAAACAGTTGTGACTGTGCCCCTGCTAGGCCAGTTAATGGTATGTTTTCCATAGCCATGTTTCCTGTGATTATGAGTATGACATCTTTGCCTTGTAAAGCTAAGACACGTATAGAGGGCATGTGCATAGTAGAGTACTGTTGCAGACATGTGTGTTGGACTGCATGTGATATATCGAATTAATAACATTCAACTGTACAGTGTTCTGCTGTACAATAAGCACATTTGTGACTGATATCTGTAGTCACATACACATATACCTGTGTTACGTCAGGCAAACCATTGGCAGGTCTGTGAGCAATGGCATTGTAACATAATAGCCTACTTATAACTGTTGGACATCTTCCAGGTTATCACAGTGATGTCAAACCCTACTGTGCAATCAACATACTAATGTATGGTGCAGCTATATTAATACAGTATCAATAATGATGTCTCTTGTGACACTTATGTGTCCCATTGTCCAGACGTACTGCTGTAACAGGTTGAGAAGTATGATTGAGCAGCTAGACTGTAAACACAGTGTGCCATACTACCATTTAACAGAAATGCATGCCAGGTATACCCTGAGCACATGCATGTATACATATGTTCAGCTGCAAGGCACAAAACTAATCACATGGGTTTCAAGCAGTCAGGTAAATAGGTTGTGCCTGCTGCACATGTGTAATATCAGTGTCAGTGCATACAACAAACATATATGTTTACAGCTACTGGTGGTTGCATTGCCCTGACACTGATAAGGGTATTAGAGTAGGCATGATTATGAGGTATTAATCAGAGAAGTGTCCACCTGTATTATGACCCTCTGTCCATGCCTACCACTACCAGCTATATCAACACCTATATATGGTGGATATCACAAGTGTACCCACCCCTGTTGTAATGCCAGGTTTGTGTGCTGTATGACAATCAGACCACAGAAGATTATTTCATAATGTTTCTCATCTTGAATGTGATCCCTTACCTGTCCACTTCCATTGAAATGCAATCAAAGGTGTTTTTAGGAAGGTGAGCAACTGTTGCCAAGTGAAGATGTGCCATGATGTCAAAGTCCAGACCAAGATGGATGAATGCTGTAACCATCTCATGAAGTGCATACACAAGTGTAAGAGTGTGCTCACTCATTCAACTGGCTTATTGCACTGAGTATTATATTCATATGTTTTCACAGACCAGATTGATTTGTTTTCAATAGATTTGTACAGGCTATAGGTCACACTGCAGGTGGGAATTGTTATGAAATGAGTTACTTTGGTGTCATTTTCCAATTGCACAAATATCAGGCAGCATATTAGGGGTGTGTACCCTTTATGTCCACTGTAGTTATATGGATACAGCAGTACCTGACCTGCATGTCCAGCCTCCACCATGATAGAGTAATCCCCTTTGGTGGACAGCAGCAATACACAAACCACATAATAGGTTGCTACATTGGCTATACAGGGATACATAGGTGCAGGCAAGAACTGTAAAGCAAGTACACATATATCTGAGCAAGCAGGTAAGTTAACAGGGGACGTCCTGTAAGGCTGAATCTGACTATGAATCATACATGTCCACACCAACAAGGACAATTGCAACTATGTCTCCACATATGTTGTAAGTCTCAGATGGAACAACACAATTCACCCTGTACTGGGGGTAAAGAACACCTCATATACACATGCCGTGGATATAGGCAACCTGCATCACACAGGTTAGGTGGGAACATCGCCACCCTGTCCATCCCAGTCATACATGGAGATATGGACATTACCACACTCCTCCCCTCAGCAATGGTGAGCATGTAAACATTGCCTACTGATGGCAACAACAGCATATCTCCATGGGGCATAATAACATCAGTGTCTGCCTCTTACATGAACTCAGGCATGTGCTCAGAGCTCCATCACACACCACAGTCAAACACAGACCTGCCACCATACACACACCATCCACATGGAAGATGACCACTGTCAACCCTCTACACATAATTGAATGGAGGATAGAGGATTATGCAATCAAGTGTCCAACATTGGTGGGAATAAGATAGCTCAGGGACAGGTGTGTAATGCAAGCTGCTATAGCCATGATAGCTTGGAGGTTTCCAGTGTAGTCTGGATTATTTTCAAGTAATATCCACTATTGATGTGAATTTTGACAACCATATGAGGTCATGTGACCTATTTCTGTTTATGTCTTCCAGGTAACATGCAGAGTGCTTGACTACCAGCATTCTCTGTTGGGGAAACAGACATCATCACCCAATATGTGATTGACCATTATGCCCTGTCATATGGATGGAGAGCAGAAGATGTGCGGGAGAGGACTGCCCTGTGGAACAGTGTGGTCCACAGGGTAAATGATGCCTGCCTGCACAGCAGAACTTATGAGCATGTGCAGCATCAGGCCACCGACCTCAAATGCCATGCCCATCAATGGTCTGCTGCTGTAGCGAGAGACTGGCTAGCCACAGGTAGGGGCTCAGCCTTCCAGCCCCCACTGACACCCACCGAGGAGCTCCTCACCACACTTTTGCCACATGCCGAACGCACAGGTCATGATGCTGAGGGAAGCATTGTGGAGGTGGGTTGCACACACACGCACACACACGCACACACACACACACACACACACACACACACACACACACACACACACACACACACACACACACACACACACACACACACACACACACACACACACACACACACACACACACACTGGATGAGGAGCATGCAGGTAAGGGCCCAGTGGATATTAGTACACTAATGGATCAAACATACATGTATGTGTATTGTATCTACATGCATGTGTCAGGTCCAATTGCAGTTGTGGATGGGGTTTTCTAATGCACAAAGGTGCACATCTATGGTAAGGACAGGACATTGTATATTATTGTGGTTAGTACTGCAGATGTGCAGACATGCTGCATCCATCCTATATGAATGCTACAGGTACATCTGCTGACAATAACTCTCTCTCACAACTACCTAGGACCCTCTGGTCTGCATATAGGACAGCAGCCTGAAGCTGGTGAGTATTACATTGCTCTGTTGTTATCTGGTAATACCCCAGGTATGTGAAGTGCATGCAATTTACCATGCACATCACCATCAGTAATAGCTATATTGCTTTATGTAATAGCTATATTGCTTGTTGTGCATGTTCACTTGTGCTGGGGTTAACTGTATTGCATCACAGTGGTCACCACTTGGGCCTATCTGATGTGAATTTAACATTCCTGTAGCATACCTCACAACTTGTCAGTGCCAAGACATCTGGACAGAGGCTAGCAAATTATGCTGGACAAACGGCCTAAGTTAAGGTCATGTGTGACACATTACTGATATACAGTCGATATAAATTGTGTACACACCTCTCTTAAGATGCAAGGTGTTCCTGTTACATACTAATTAGGACCACAGTATGACAGTGAACACCTCTTCCAGCCTTTAATGTGACCCATAACAGGTATAGTTCACTTGTAAAACCAAGCATCTGGACTCATATATTGTGCCTACAAGGCAGGCCGTCTGTGAGGGTGGCAGATATCATATCAGCATAATTTTTCAGTCAGGTATGATACCTCATGCTGCCATATGTGTCAGTACACTCACTGTGGCCTATTTGGCTGTAATATCATATACATGGGCATTGTTAAGGCACACAGACCACTTCCTACCATGGATAGGTTTTGAACATATGGATATTCCAGACACATCTGTACAGAGGACTGCACAATGGTTTAACCTGTGCATGTGAGGCAGATGCTGTCACCACACTATATAAAGTAATGGCAGTGGGAGATGGTCACCAGCCGTGCATGGTATACACATCAAAATGGTATAGGCCACCCATGATATGACCATCCCACACGCACGCAAACAGTTGCCGGCATTCGGATTAGAACTCCTGCCTAGCTAGGTATTCCTACTATAGTGCTACACAGGTATCAGATGCACCACAGAGCTTATACATTTCCACTTCTTCCAAAGGTATTTCTAAGGTGGATGATATCAACAGGTTTACTAAACTGGAGTAAAGGGAAGTGTAAAGGGTAGTACACAGGTCAAAAATGGTATGAGCCAGACAGTACATGATTCACACACATGCATACAGACTTACCAACACTGGGATGAAAACTCCTGCCTATCTAGCTATTCCTACTATAGGGCTACACAATTATCAGATGCATCACAGAGCTTAAAGATTTCCATCTCTTCCAAAGGTACTTTTAAGGTGGATGACATCGATAGGTCTACTAAATTGGAGTGGAGGGAAGTATACAGGTCAGAAATGGTATGAGCCAAACAGTACACGATTCACATGCACATACATACACACACTTGCTAGTACTAGGATTAGAACTCATGCTTTTTTAGGTATTCCTATTATAGTGCAGTTAGCAGCCATGCCACAGAGGTTATACATTTTCACCTCTTCCAAAGTTACTTCTAAGGTAGATGACATCAACAGGCCTAAGAAATTGGAGTGAAGAGAAGTGTAAAGGGTAGTGCAAAAGTCAAAAATGGAATGAGCTAGACAGTACATGATTCACACACTTGCCAATTTTTGGATTAGAACTCCTGCCTATTTAGGTATTCCTACGATAGTGCTACACAGTTATGAGACGCGCCACAGAGCTTATACATTTCCATTTCAACCAAAGGTACTTCTAAGGTGGATGACATCAACAGGTCTATTAAATTGGAGTGAATGTAAGTGTAAAGGGTAGTACACAGGTTAAAAATGGTATGAGCCAGATAGTATATGATTCACACATACATGCATATACACACCCACACCTGCCAGAATTGGGACTATAACTCCTGCCTATCTAGGTATGTCTACTATAGTGTTACAAAGTTACCACACATGCTACAGAGCTTACTGAACATTCATATCGCCAAAGCTGCTGATAATTGCACAGCTGTGGTAAAGTATTACAGGTGGCAGACAGACTGCCTTCTGTTCCACCTGTACATCATGCTAGTTTTTCCGTCTTGCACGTCAACTAGCATTATGGCTTGGCACTTCACCAGGTTATTGTAACAAGAAGTGTAGCACACCTGTGACCCATCAATAGGACTCATTCATCACAGATGTCACCCCCAGTACTTACTAGTTATGTCCACCCATTCTGGCATGTTTGAAAGGCAGTTATCTGTACTTTCATCCATAACCTGGTGCACTTCTCCATTCTGGGACACTGTTGCAACTGCTGCATGTATGCAGATAACCCTCCCCTCTAAATTCCAAACACACAGACCTGTGAGGGTTACCCATATATCAACCAATGTGGACATATGCACTCTCCAGCAAAGACTGGACTAGCAGGTCAAGAGGATAAGATCAACACCTGCACCACACCATGTGGAACACATAGCTCACCATGACACCCACTTTGACAGCCATGACATACAGTGAAAAGCCACACACCCACCTTCCCAGAGGCACTCAATGGACATCTATCCAAACAGCACAGACCAGCAAGGCAGACACCCACTCAGACAATGGGATATGGCACATGTCAAGGGACACATATTTAACCTACACAGTGTGACCCCAAACTAAGCTCCTAAGGCTAACCACCTTACACAATACAATGATCATGGGTAACTCAATACTGAGGCACATACATCCCACTCACTAGGTTGAATATGGAGCAGGTAACAGCCAAATATCAATCACATGCCAGCATCTAACACATGACACAACCAGTCACATCACTCCACAACTATGAGTATTAGTCCATATCCATGTGGGTGTGAATGACTTGGGACAAACCTCCCTGGACTACATGGCAGAAGACATGGTTGAACTCTCTGATTATGCAGTCCAGGCAGGTGTGACAGTAGCCCTGGGCAGTGTAGCATTGTCACCCAGAATGATGCTGCAATTCTGTCAACAGATGGTTGACTGCAACATTGGCTTATGTGTTATGTGTCATTCTCAGGGGATCCAGGACCTCTCTGCTTGGGATGCAGTGATTGACAGAACCCAATGACTTGCCATGGATGTCCTACATCTGTCACCGCTGGGTTGCCAGGTACTAGCTATGTGTCTTGCCACCCCTATGGTGCCTTATTAGGCAGTGTTCCTAATTTTATTACCACCAGAACAGCTACACATGTATGCAATCTGAGGGTCATGCTGCTCAACAGTGGACATCTAACTGTCAGGATGCAGTCACTCATAGCAGTTGTAGTGGAGGACACATGTCTGCTGTAATGGAGAGGTGGTTCACAGCAGCAGACAGCAGACCTGCAGTATCAGGCTATGACTCATTCCACAGCTGTCAACCCCCAAACATGGATCACACCACACCTCCACAGGTGGTGTTGTCTCCATATTCATTATGGATAGGACCCGCCTCCAGACTAGTATCTCATCATAATGTGTTGGAGATACTTCTGGTACAACTGCTTTGGGATAGTAGTCCAATCCAGACCACAGCCTGCTATGGGTCCACATCTATGTCCCTAGACTGTCAATGCACATTCCTCAACACCCTGCCATCTTTGATGATCCAATGCAACACTGACATAGTACAAGTCTTCAACTACCCCTCCATCACCTGGGAACTGTAGCCAATCACCAGTACAGTGGCCAACATTTCTGGGATTCATCATTTCCTTTGGCCTAGACCAGCTCATACTGACCCCTGATAGAGGATGCAACAACCTTGGCCTGTGTTGACCACTTAAATATGGGACCGTTGCTCATCCCCAGATTCCAATCCATGCATGGTGAGATTCACACAGGCTGTAATAAACATGGAACTCAACATGTCAGTCACACCCCCGACAAAGATAACCACCTGGCAAAAACTTTCCAAAGCTTTCTTTGCAGCCATGGAAACAGCGGTGGATGTCTTCATTGCACCCATGGCAATGGGATGTAGCTGCATGACTGTGGTATCATCCACATAGGCACATGAATGCACGGTACTAGCCAAACCCCAAAACAGGTACATGAATGCACTGTACTAGCCAGACCCAACAGAACCCCAGACACTGTCCTCCAAACACTGGAGATAATGTGATGGTCCCATGCCATTACTAAAGTGTAGATCAGAAGGAGGACACTGTTGCAGGAAAAGGTGGTGTCCCATGAATGTTGAACTCCCTTATTAGCCTCAAACACAACTTTGGATCCCTCATGGTATCCCCAACAGGCATCTATGGCAACAGAGATGCAGCAGACACTGACAACAGTCACAACAACCTTGATAGTTACATCAACAACCTCCACAGCATTAAACATGAGTACTGCGAGTTACTGCACAAAGCTAATACCTATCATGAGACAACAGATATTGGCCACAGTCTTGGCAAGACATTCAGTGCCAGCTTTACACCTCTCTCCCCCCACAAGTGAAGTGCTGAGTGAATGTGTTCTCACATGCTGCATTCCATTTCCATTCTAGGTGTCTGTGTGTCACCAGGATGTGGCCCTGTAGCAAGGCCACAGGGTATGGTAGTGTGATGACACATCCACCATGTCATAGGCAGGGTACAGTATGTGCACGGTAATTCCCGATCTGTAACACAGTGATTGCTATGCCTAACAGGTTATAGTGCTCAGGGTTGTACATAGGTACATGTTGATGTACAACATCTGTTGAAGAATGGAGAATGGTATATGTTCTGGTTTGGAGACACCTCCAATTGTTAATAACCACAGCCACAGAAGATATTCATCAGCCACACACAGTGGGAATACTATTCACACACACACACACACACACACACACACACACACACACACACACACACACACACACACACACACACACACACACACACACACACAGACACACACACAAACACACACACAGACACTCACACACACGCACACATGCAAACACACACACACACACACACACACACACACACACACACACACACACACACACACACACACACACAGACACACACACACACACACACACACACACACACACACACACACACACACACACACACACACACACACACACACACGCACACACCAGTCAGTACTGAGATCCATAGGCTCACTGCTTCATAAGTGTGTAGTAGGTGAATGGGCCTGAAGACTCTACAAGGCTAGCCCAAGGGAATACTTTGGCATCAGGCCACCTGACTATAGCCCCCAGAGTGACTCAGGAGTACAGTGACTGGAGTTGTCCCCATGGGTGGTTATTTTAGTCCCCATCCACTCATCCATGTTTCTATTGTGGGTGGCCAGTGATGTGCACTGCTTCCCATGTATGTGATCTATATTCCATAACATGGACAGTGTCTGGGTTGTGCACATGTCCCACATGCATGTTCTTTGCAGTGGTGAAGTGTGCTTGAGGTCTCTGGGGCATGTTGTGTAGACAGATTAGTATCTTCCGATGTAGCATTCCTGACCTAATTTGGTGAGACCTGGCTATGTAACTGAGGTAATGATTGCACCTACATTGACAGTATGATATTTGTATTCAGTGGAGTTAGTGGCATATGTCCATACAGGGCATGCATATAAGGCATGGTATTTCCTTTGTAGGGAATGTTTGCAGACTCTACAGTTGTCACAGACGTCCAGCAGGGAACATGGCAAAAGGGCCACTGTACACATTGATTGCACTACTGAGGGGATAGAACAGGGTGCCATGTCCTTTTACTTGCTGGATAACACACAGTCAGGAGATGTAACACATCAAAGCACTTTCTGATGTCAGTTTCACTGCTGTGGTCAACAGGCAAGTAGTCCACTGCAATCACACTGTAGGTACTATATGTGAGGCAATATGCAGGGGAACTACCAATATAGTAGTTGTTGCCTAGCCAAGTGTGTTTGTGTATGATACGTGGTTGGAGAGTGGTCTCTGAGTAGTAGAAGAGTTGCCTGTATTGTTCACTAATTCATACTGTCACATAGTCATTGCACATGGCATTAGACATTTAGGGTTGTGGATTGTCAACACCAACCTCTATGGCGTTTGACAACTGTTGACCTTATAATGTGGACATTGTGACATATACCAGGTCCCCAACATAATAATTTAGCAAAACCCTCCCCCCAATGGATCCTGTTATTACACTGACCCCCCCCCCACAGGATACTGTTGACAAACACACACATACTTGCCAGCATTGAGTTTCAGACTCCTACCTAGCTATGTATTGCTACGACAGTGTACCACATTTATCACACATGCAATGAAGCTTGTAGGATGGATGTTGTCCCAAGGTACTTCTAAGGTGAGTAACAGCACTAGCCCTTGTAAATACTGGCATTGGGTGATGTAGTGGGTGAGAGATTCCAAAAAATATTGTATCCTATGCACACATTTAAATTTGCCAGGGGAGAGGTTCAAACCCCAATCTAACTATCTTTTCAGACCATTATGTTACACATTTACCACATGCACATGCATATGTACACACATACACACACACACACACACACACACACACACACACACACACACACACACACACACACACACACACACACACACACACACACACACACACACGCAAATACTTTCCAGGGATGAGATTCAAACCCATACCTACGTAGTTATTGCTATTACATTGTTCTGCATTTATCGTGAGCACCACAGAGCTTAAAAATTGGAGAGCTGTCCAAAAGTATCTTTGAAGGTGAGTCACATCAGCAGCAGTGCTTAAGGAGGGGTAAGGGATGTGTTGTAAGTGTGAATGACCACAAAATCAGGTCTCTACAAGGATACACACACTCTTTCAAACAAACACTCACATTTACATGGATCAGGATTGGAACACCTACCTAACTAGTTTGCTACACTATAGTATTATGCATTTATCACAAGCACCATGGAGCTTATATGTCCATATCCTGCTGGGGCCATACCTCTCAGCTGTACAGATACACCCAGGTTATCCAGAGACAGGACTCATATATCTGGTCAGTTTACCTTCACATTGTGGTTTACAAGCGGTTTTGTGGCTATTCATTCATGGGTTTCCAGTCGGGAGTAGTTTGAGCAGACATTAGAGTTTCAGACTTCACACACTCCATGACATCCATGCTTTCACAACCCCCCCTTATTCTCTTTTTTACCTAACATTATGTAAGCAATATCTCAGAGGTATTCCTATAGTTGGACCTTTATCCCAATAGTATTTATGGCCTGATCCACAGTCCTTGTAGTAGGACATGGGGAGGCATGCTACTCTCATTTGTCAACATGGCCTTGCATTTGTTTTTTGTTTACTGTTAGGTTGTTAGTTGAGACCCCCTGACATTCCATACATTGGCACTATGGGTGAGGCATAGGCCTTTGCCAGAGGACTGTAGGCCATTTGAGAGTGCTGCAGGCCATCTGTTACTGCATTTCTACATGGGATTGTGGAGGGGGTGCACACCTGCAGACCTTAACATTTGAAATGACTGTACTGGTATTTCGGTTACTCTGTTGGCTTCCATTTCATATTGTATTGTGACCTATCATGCAGACAGGAGGCATATCAGTAGAGTACACATGTTAGATATTAATGACATATATTTCAGTTTCAGACTTCGTACCCTTCAGAACTGGAATGCAACTGCCAGACCTGTTGTAGTATGTCTGTGTAGGACTTATGGGGGTCTGTTCACCATTGCCATCATTTGGGGGCCTTAGCCCAGCCTTTTTTTCATGGTGATCTACATCTGTCCTGCTGGGTGAGGCTGGTGGTGGATATGTGACCCTCATTGACATCCATTTTTGTGACCTTATTGTCACCCACAGTTCTTTGGGCCATCACATGTACTGCAGTGGGAGTTGTCACATTGTGCAGTGCTGCCTAGTATGTTGACACCAGCATCTGTTATGAATTCCCTGCTGTTCCATATAGCTGTCTGCTGCTGTCCCATTCAGCAACCCAATTCCCTTGCATGCTTGCATCCATATCATACATACAAGTATGAGAACATACGACTCCATTCAGTAATTGATAGGAAGAGTGACTTACCTTGTTACTAGGCCAGTATTAGGACAGTGCTGAAGGGCTGACTATGTTGGATGCACATAGTACACTCCCTGTACATGGTAAAGCTCAGGTAGTGTCATATTTGGCATCCCTTTTACTGTATGTGCGAGTCAGAGAGAGGTATCAGTCCCTGAGTCCCTACAGTGCTAGTGTGTGTGCTATGTGTTGCCTCTTTGCCAAGGCCTGGGCATACTGTGCATGCCTCCTTCTGTCTACAGGGGCATGCTCAGGATGTTCCTATTCCATGTCCTTCTGTGCCTGTGCTGGCCTTGGCAATGGTGGGGGGCTGTGTGGCCCTGCCCTTTGCTGATCCTGCTGCAGCTATTTCCGCAGAACCATATTGTGTAGCATGGCACATACTATGAACATTTGTATACATGTAGCTGGAGAGTACTGCAAGGCTCCACTGGATATGTCAAGGTACCGGAGCTGTGACTTGAGCATCCCAAACACACGCTCTACAATGATCCTGGTTTGTCCGTGTGCCTCATTATGGTGTTCTTGTTCATGTGTGTGTGCATTTCTGATGGGTGTCATCAGCCATGACTCCAGTGCATAGTCATCATCCACGACAAGATGGCCATATGGGATGTCCCCCCTGGCAAACGCCTGATACAGCTGTGAGCAATGCCAGATGTGGGAGTCATGATAGCTTCCAGGGCTGCCAGCACACGCATTCATGATAATGCCCTGGGCATCGCACATGACCTGCAATTGATGAAGGGGGTAGCCCTTGTGGTTTATGTAGACCCTGCCCCACTCACTGGGTGGTGCTTTGATGTGGATGAGTATGCAGTCTATAGCATCAACTACCTCAGGGTATTCTGCTATACAGTGGAAGAGATGCATACGTGTGGTCAGCATCTCATGGGTGGTGGGGAAATATATGTGCTCATTGGCATGTTGTGTCATGGCACCTATGAACTGGTGGAGTACCCTGGATGCTGAAGCCTTTGAGGCTCCCATGATATCCCCATTTGGTCTTTGGAAGGTACCTGTGGCTAGTATTCTTAAGCCTAGACATACCTTGGTATCCACTGGGATGGGTTCCCCTCTATTAGTTCTGTGTGTAAGGCATGGCCAGCACAGCTCAAAAATTTGCTGTAGAATGTTCCTGTCCACCCTATAGTGCTCTACTATCTCCAGCTCATGTAGGCCCTGGTAGGTTACCCTGAGTCTGTACAATCTTCTCCTCCTCCGCACTGTGGGTCGATTGTCAGAATTCTCCTCCTCACCACCCTCAGTCTCTAGCACATATTAATGGAGTAAAGCAGCAGCAGCCTCTAACATATTTAGTTAATTTTGCCGGTTAAAAATCCCTCATCTGTGTACACCAATGGTGTAGAGTTTGTGGGGAAAAAACAGTCTGCAGGATGTTTGCATAGTTTCTATTAATGTGCTGGGCTGCTGCATGTGTAATTGGCTGATTCTGATACATTCCACCTGCCAGCTCTGCTAGTTCTCCTTGATTGCCTTCCGACTGCTGTTTCCCCTTCCCACTTCCTCCCTAGTGCTCAAATGTAAACAGTTCTGCTATTTACTGTGTTTTTTTTTTTTTTTAGGCTGGCTGCACTACGCACACCCGAATAGCTAATGTAAGCACTTTTAATTAGAAATGGCCCTCCCTGGACATGAACATGCTCTGCATTTCATGGAATAAGACAATACAGCCTCAGACACACCCTCTTCCTTAGCTGTGCTTAGCTAAGGGCAAACACGGGCCACAGAGCTCCAATGAACATACAGCAAGCATGACACACCCCCTTATGAAGTCATTCAGCTCTTATACTTGCACTGTTGTACTGCTGCACCTACAAGGTTAGATACAAGCTGACACTTTCAGGAAATGTGTGATTCAGTATAACTCCCCTCATTTGCATACCCCAGTGTGTAAGTCCCTAGTTACTGCACTTAGACGGACCCTTTTCCCTTGACACCCAGTGCTTCCTTGTATTGTTTACATTCTGCATGCCATTGACTATAATGGCAAAATGCAGAATTATCTTAAAATTGACTTTTCTCAATTTTTTTTTTATTTCTGGCATGATCCTGTTTGCACGCTGCTGCCCTAAGCTTAAATGGCTGTGATCAGCCAAATAAAAAGGTTTAATTTCATAAATAAATGAACTATTATTAATGCCAATGGCCTTATAGATGGCCATTGGCATGTGTGTCTGACTGTAATACATGCTTTCCATGAGTCGCCCTGCCTCTGTTTGCTCAGATGCAGAAATGTATTCAGTTACTAACTGTACATTTCTGCTCTGACACTGTTCCTGTACGGAGCATCCTGCCAGCATCGTGGATCGCAAAATTACCTCAGTTGCATGGTTTTTACCAGCAAATGAGGTGATTTGCATCCCGCATGGCTTTCCATGCTGGAACAGTGTAGGGCCGCTCATGCACATGAAAACATTACTTTCCTGGGTCGCTTGGTGGCCATTTTCCATGCAGGAGTTTATTCACTGTTCCTGCACAGAAAACAGCCATTTGTGACTTCCAGGGCTAATGTTTTAAAGCTTTCATTATGTTTGGCTCTTGTGAGGTCAGCAGATATGTATCCAGTCCAAAGATTGAAGATCTATACATTTAATCAATTTTGATATGATCCACACCTCCTTGAATATATAATCTTGCTATACACTATTTTTATAAATCATTTATTTATTTAACATTTGTTTACCAGGAAAGTCTGACTGGGATAGAGGCCATTTTCAGTGGAGGCCTGGGGGAGAAATACTGTAGATACATGTTTTTGGAATGTGGGAGGAAACCAGAGCACCCATAGGAAACCCACACAAAAGCAGGGAGGAAATGCATACTCCACATAGAAGGTGCCTCAGTCTAAAATTGAACCAGAGAAACTCTTTCTGTCTGGTGACAACACTAACCACTGCACCACTGTGCTGAAGCCTGAAGCATTTTTCTTGATTTCTTGTCCAACTGATCCAATACCTTTTGTGGCCAGACAATCACTCAAAAACTATAAGTTAGGACAAGAAGAGCAAATTGGTTTATAGCCTGGACTTTGTTCCTAGATGTCAGTGTTGTTTTTAATAATAATTTTAGTCTTCTCAAATGTTACTTCTTCATCATTTCTCAAATATTTATGCACTCCCTCTAGCTGAAGTTCTTTTATATCACATTCCTTTCCTAGACTGATATTTTCTAGGTGCTGCAGCTTTCCTGGTTTAAAGGATGCTTTTACACATTTATCAAGATTGCCGTTCTAGTGAAACATTCTTTTTAATCGTAAAAAGTCAAATAACTTGGAAGGAGACTCTCTGTACTCTCACTATGTCTCAAATCTCTGGAACGCCATCCCTGCACAAATAAAACTGACTGAAAAACTCTCAAGCTTTAAATCATTGTTTAAATAATATCTTAACCAGACTTGGTCATGCTTGTGTTCATCACTTTTCATGTGATCAGCATATGCTACCTTCCTACTTGAATCTTCTTTTTCTTCCTAAGCTGAAATACTGCACTATATTTTTCCACACACCTCCTTAAAATAATGTATCTCTTCTTTTTATTTTCACTTTCCATTTTATGTATCTGCACTTTTTTCTCCACACAACTAATGAATACATCCCCTGCTCCTAGACTTTATCACTAACCCGCATTCTAACAAACAACTCTTCCTCATTACCACTTAACTGCTAAGCAAATCTTGTATTTTGATGTTTCACTGACACTTTACTACCCCTGCCAATCTACACTTACTATCTACCTCTTCCATTACATATTAGGCAATCCACTTATTCTTCCTTTAACTGGATATGTCCAGAAGTGTCTAATATATCTGAACCTGTATAATTCAGATACTGCAATTCTAAAATAACAGTTACTGACATAAGCATGTCATGGTTCAGTGTTTTACTCAGAAATGCATCTATAACAGGTACATTTTTGTAAATATACACTATATATTTCATTGTAAAAACAACTTGATAAATATATTTGTAACATACCAGCTGTGTAGTTGTTTATAAATGTCAGTGTAAATGTAATTTTGCTGGAGCTTTTCTCCCTGGGCCACTGCTAAAAATGGGCAGTGCCCAGACAGATGTTCCTGGAGAACAAAGATAAATAAACAAATACATAATTTTATTGTATGCCTTATTAATTGTGTAGCTGCACAAAAATATATTATTTAATTTGCCTGTATTTTTGTCTTACTTTTATGCATTCATAGAACTAGAAGTTAGTATTATCATAGATCACATTTCTAGTATCCAAATCAAGTTTGTTTTGATCACTGAGTGCAATATCTTAGTTTGTTTTAGCAAATGTGTTATGTATATCAACATAATTTCTAATGCCAAGAAATGATTATTATGATTATGTTTGATATCACTCGTGTGTTAAAGATGATTGTGTCATGAGTTATATTAATTACAGTGTATAACAATGGATATGGGGCAGAAAGATACTGCCACCTCTGGTTGGATCTCATGCTGTTTGTTTTAAATTATCTTGGGTAACATAGTTGATTAATATTTGTACGTGCTTATCTGATTCAAAGTAGTTTATTCATTCAGGTTTGCATAGTTGAAGTCCACATAAGGAAGTTTTCTAGGATTTTCAATCCTGGGGTTTAGCTAGTAAATCTGCATGGTCTGCAGGGAACATTGATGTTGTACACTAAGTTTATATAATGTCGTATTCAATACATTGATATTCATTATTGTATGAGAAATTACTAGGCTGCACTTGTTTTCTAGGCTTTTAATATTTAGGTATTCTTTTACACAGAATTACAAACTGCCCCTGTATCTGAAATAATTAGTGGGAAAATAACATGGAAATTGTAGAGGTAATACTAGCTAAATGTTTTTATGGACATCTGATACATAAACCACAAGACCCGCAAAGCAAAATTCACAGAACTTAAAATATATCAGATAATATAACTTGCATCTTTACTAGACTTCTAACAGCTTTTCATGGTATGCAAGTTTAATTTTACAGCAGCTGAACAAATTTGTGGTGCATTAGTGAAGTGCTATTAAACTATTTTTTTCATTTACAGTATATGTCATTGGGTGTATATCACATAATCAAAATTCCAAAATATTGAACACCATAAGCTCGAACTTGGAATGTTATGTGATATAATCGAAAGCTCAGAGAAACACACACACAACACAAGCACACCAAAAAAAGTTGTTGTGTCTTTCGGCTTTTCCCGGTTAGGGGTCGCTACAGCAGAACTCCGGTCCGCTAATGATTGGCAGTAGATTTTTACGTGCTGAGTTGCCAGCCCTGATGCACAACCTTCAATGAAGGTACGCCCATTCATGCATGTCTCCACACAGAAGACGCTCTAGCTGAGAATCGAACAGGACAACGTCTTACTGTGAGGCGACAACGCTACCGCAGCACCACCACCGCAGTCAAGCACACCAAGTAATCCACACATATACACTTAAAATCCTACTTCTAACCCTACACTAAACCATACATACACTACTATCTATCCACTTACCTTAACCCAAACCCTAACCCTAAGGTCTGTAACTGTCGTGCATTCACCTTACCCACTCCCTAACCCTAAGGTCTGTAACTATCGCATGCTCACCTTACCTGCTCCCTAACCCTAAGGTCCCTAACTATTGCACACTCACCTTACCTGCTCCCTAACCCTAAGGTCCCTAACTATTGCACACTCACCTTTCCTGCTCCCTAACCCTAAGGTCCCTAATTATTGCACACTCACCTTACCCGCTCCCTAACCCTAAGGCCCCTAAGTATCACACACTCACCTTACCTGCTCCCTAACCCTAAGGTCCCTAACTATCCCATTCCCACATTCACCTTAACCTGATCTGTTCGCACACTTACTTTAATCCAGTCCGTAACCTTCGCACCACAGTGGAGAAAATAGCAAAGTGGCAGAAACAGTCCACCAAATTCTTTCCTTAGGAAAGAATTCAATGTTCTGCAGCTTCACTGTTTTGGGTTCGATATTATAACATTTGATGTTTTACTACTTCGATGTTATAATATAAACCCATGTCATTTATTTGTTACTTGTCTAATCCTTCTACACAGATGAGCTTCTCTTTCGTAGGCTTATGAAAATGCTAAGTGATCTAAGAGATTTTCTATGGAGATGATCAGTTAATCAAAACCAGGAACTTTAAGTGCAATTTCTTTGCAGCTCACAGCTGTATTCCTCTATACTAAACTGCTGCACAGGTTAAAAAGAGTTTGCTAAAGTTATAAGCCACAAGTGTATTTCACAATCTGCACTGCACAGTGAGTGACCCAGTCATGGCTGATTAGGTCCTTCTTGTCACTGCATTAGTATTCACATGAGTAAAAAAACACAGGCAACAAGCAATACATTCTCTAAGATTTTCTGCTTTAGAAACCTATTTTGCAGTTTACAAAATGGATGGCTTGTTTTCTATAGACCCTTAGCTTAATATGTTTGAATAAGGTCTAGAAGATGGGTACTCTCTGAACCACTGTTTATTATGCTTATGAGTATTTGGCATGAAAACACAATCCCCTGGATTCACTATCCTTCTGTGTAGGACTAGCTTAGTCCTGCACGGAAGCAGCCATTTAGGAGCAGGACGGCAGTGTGCCATGCATATCAATGAAGGTGTGCTGCCTGAGCTCCTAAATAGACACAGAGCATGTATGAGTGCAGGGGGTGTGTCTGAGAACAGAGCTCTTAGAATATACATGCCCCTGCAATCAAGAACAGCAGGTTAGGAATAAGAATGACTACTCATAGGTGTTCACACACCCCCAGCAACATACCCCCAAGTTTAGAAGAGCAATAGTTAAAACATGAAATATAAAGAAGCTTTTTTATGAAACAGATTAAATGTAGTCGTAGGTGTGCAGGTTTGCTCATCATTTAGCTATGTTTAATGCAGCTTAAATGACACAAGAGGATAAAAAGCAAGATATAGACAAATGACATACTACTGCAATAGTGTAGTGAGCAGAGCATTCACCTTACAAGGAGGCATTCCTAAGTCCCACTCCACTACATTCCATTTTCCATGTCAAATCACTTTATGACCAATATTTTTGTTGCATGACCTACTAAATAACATATATTTGTGAAATATAATACTGCATTAAATGCAGATGTGAGGTGTCATTGTCATAATGTTGTACAATCCACAGATGATCACAAGGAATATATGTACACAGGAATCAGGGATACAAATTGAAGGTACAATGTGTTTGTTTGTCTTTTCGGCTTTTCCCGGTTAGGGGTCACCACAGCAGAACTCCGGTCCACTAATGTGAAGGTACAATGTGTAATGAATAATAAATCCATACAGTTTCCAAATCCACCACCTTCCCAAGAACCATTTTACATTGACAAAGGCTGTCTACTACATGAACTACAAAATAAACTGGCGCCTCACTTAAGTGTCATGTTTAATCATTGCCACACCTCAGGCTTCGTGCCCACTGAGTGGTGCACAGCTACAGTTATCCCACTCCACAAGGAGGGATCCACCTTGGATCCCGAGAACTACCGCCCCATCAATCTGACGAGCCTGATCTGCAAGGCCATGGAACGTATTATCATGGAACATATAGCCAAAGACATTGGCAACCTTTAAACACTGAACCTCATGCATTTTGGGTTTGTGAAGGGCCGACCTTGTCTCCTGAACCTGATTGACTTCTTTGAATCAAACTCCAGAGCCGTGGACAAGGGTAAGGTGGTCCAAACAGTCTATCTGGACCTTGCCAAGGCCTTCAACACCATACACTACTCTGGAATCATAGATAAACTTTCTAAACTAGGCATTAATCCCTACATCACTCGATGACTTGCCAACTGGCTTACTGACAGAACCCACACTGTAAAAGTAGCCAACTCCAAATCCAGCTCCAGACAAGTGACAAGTGGAGTACCTCAGGGTTCCATCCTGGGACCACTCTTGTTTGGCATCTACTTCTGTGAAGTACATGCCAACACAAAGGGACTCTGGCTAACAAAGTTTGCGGATGACTGCAAACTGGGAGCCATTATTGAATCCCCAAATGATGTGGATATTCTACAAAAGGGACTTACAGAAACAGATGCTTGATGCCAGAGCCATGGGCTCAAGCTCAATGCCAAGAAATGTATAGTTATCTCCTTTAGGAAAAAACATGTACCCATGAATTACCACTGTAGAGTATGAACAGCCAAAGCATATGTTTGAGGGAATTGAGTATGTGACAGTCTGTATGTGTTAAGATGTACTGTGTACTGTGAACTTTGAATGAACTCTGAGCAATGAAAAAATACTGACAAACAAGAGTCTGCTTGAAAGCAGGAAATGTGCCTTTTATGGAAGTGTATCCGATTTTCTTTCTCTGCCTAGAGATATGATGATGTGAATTGTCTTATGTTTACGGGTAAACCTTTGATTGGTTAATTGCCCTGTATAATGATCTAATTGGTTCATTTTATATTTTTGTACTGTCAGCAATATCATCAGTATATAAGCTTTTTTATTCCTTTGTTCTGGGAGTCTCCCTGGTGCTTTCCATGGGGCTTCCACACATGTGTACTGTAGTTAATAAAAACCACTGAAAGAGAGAAAGAACTGTATTTGTCTTCATTTTCAAAGTAATGTGGAACGTAACAATTGGTGCCGTGACTCGGATCTGAACTGAGAACAAGCTGCAGCAGTCAGGAACTGAACGAAATACTGCTAACAAAAGGGCCCCTAACAGACTTTTCTGTTTCTGCAGTATTTCTTTCATTTTTCTGCACCTGTCTGCTTTAAAGATTTGAAAATATTTTTTTATGCAGAAAATGGTATGATTTCTCTCATTCAGTTGTTTTGAGGTAAGTGGCATGCATTTTTTTTTCTGCTATTGAATGCGCAGTATGAGTGTGGGTTAATATGGAAAATACTGGTGACATATGTATGAAAGGAGGTATGATAGTGGGGTAACAAGACTTTTATATAACGCCTTAGCTAAACCTGTATTACACAGGTATAGCTCTATCTGAGTGAAAATGGGAGCGAGTGCGGAAAAAAATAGATGAGCCAGAAAGAGGTACACCAGTGTGTTATGTGGACAGTTGCATGTTTTTAAATCAGTGGATCGCCCTTACTAAAATTATGGTGACCTTGATTTTCCTGAAAATGGTAGTTTTAATAAAGATATATTGACTAATTTGTGAAAGAAATTAAAAAAAGAAAGGAAAAATACCAGGGTTGTGCTGGGCAGCTTTTAATGATTGGATGTGTGAGGCTAAAGAAAGGGAAAAGGACTCGGTCGTCAGTAGTCTTAAGGACAATCAAAAGAAATTAAAAGAGCAGATAAAGGAACTGCGGCATACTGCGAGTAATCTAGATGTAGCAGACGGTAAACGCTTAAGGGAACCACCCTTTAAGGGATTATATCCTGGACAGGAATTAAGTAAATTACAAACAACTGAATCATCTGAGGATGATAACCCCTGGTTCCCCCCACCCCCTACAGCTCCTCCACCACAATATCAACCTTCACAGGTTCAAGATGGAGCAGTGAGCCCCATAACAGAGGGTAAAGGCTGACGGAAAGAAGAGCAGACCGCTCCCGACTCTGGAAGCGGAGATCAAGCAATGGGAGGCCAGTCTAGCAGACCAATTATAGAACAACCTGGCCAAATAGATACAGGTAAACCATCACCTAGACTAACCCGTTCTAAGACAAAAAAACAGCAAAAAAGAAAAGCACAAATGCTTTTTGACCCTAGTTCTAGCCAGCCAAAAATATATCACAATAAAAAAGCTGTATATTTACATAAGGGTGAATATTACAAGCAATGCCCAATTGTGATTGAAGACAATGACAGCTACATTGGTCCGGACTAATCTAACCCAGATTCTGATTCTAAATTGGTCACTAGCCCATCAGATGAAGAAGGAGTATTCCCATTGAGAGAAGTCCCAAACCCAGCACATGCTAGGGATGCGGGACAACCGGCTACTGTAGTGGTACCTAGGGCGTGGTCAGCAGTTGATTTTCAAGCGATCACTAAATCACTCCCGCCTATTCGTACTAACCCAGGAAGTTTCAACGAGTATTGGCAGGACATATCTGTTTGCAAAATTCTACCATAGAAGAGGTTAGAGCTGTCCTCCAATACGCTGTCCCAGCTGATCTGATGAAACGTATCTGGAATCATGCTAATGCTCCTACCCCAATACTGAAGCACAACATACAAGGGAAAAATGGGTTTGAGGCAGTTAGACAATGTATAGTCGATGCTATCACTGTAATAGTGTCACCTACCCCCAATTGGTCAAAAATTAAATCAGTCACACAGAAAGAGGATGAACCAGTAGACAAATACTTAAATCGGCTCAGTGAAGCCTTCGAGGCATATTCCGGGTACCCAGAGCAAACCGAAGGACCAGCAGAAAGCGGGCTGTCTGCTGCTTTTGTAGATGGGTTACACCCTCAGGTGAGGGACAAGTTAAAGGAAGTATGCTTAAACTGGCCTAGTTTGGGCTTACGTGAGTTAGTCCAGCAGGTACAATACCTATCTGACCATTTAGCTAAAAAAAAGAAGGATTTACATGAGAAATTAGTAAAAACACAAATCCAAATGTGTAGCACTTTTGGCCAACGGGGTAGAGGACGAGGGCAAGGGAGAGGGAGGGATGGACGCCAAGGAGCAGGAAATCAGAATAGACAAAACTGACAGGGAACACAGTCGGCCCCACCCCAGCATTCTAGTAATCAGACAGAGTGTTTCAACTGTGGCCAAGTAGGCCATTGGAAAAATGAGTGTCCATATTTTGCTGAGCAACCTGCACCATACACTGATGCGTCGCACCAGTGGAATTCTAACTGGACGCCGTCCAATTGACAGCAACCACAATGAAGGTTCCCTGAACAGAAACAACAACAATTGTGCCCTTTTATTTCTGTGGATCAGGATGGACCACATGTTATGTTACTGGTTAAAAATAATCTCTATACAGTTTTAATTGATACTGGAGCGACTAAATCCATGCTAGCTGGCAAAGCAGCCATGAATGTTCTCCTCTCCAACAAAACAACTAGTGGGTGTCTCTGGTATACCTATTGAGTATTCTGAAACTGTTCCAGTCCCAGTAACTTTGGGACCGCTATAGGATAACCATGCATTTTTAGTAGGACTCTCAGCACCTTTAAATTTATTAGGAAGAGACTTGCTTTGCAAAATGGGGGCCACCATTTTTTGCACAGCTGATGGAGTTTATCTCCAAGTACCTTCAGACCAACAGGATAGTACCCTGGCAGCCTTAGATGACTCCATCACTTTACAGACAATGTGTATCCAGCCAAATTCTGACAGAAATGAGTATTTACATTCCCTACCCTCTCACCTGTGGACTACTCATGACAATGATGTAGGGTGTTTGACCTCAGCTACTCCTGTAAAAATAACCCTAAAACCAGGAGCAAAGTAGCCGCGAGTACCACAGTACTCTTTGACAGCTGAGGCTATATCTGGTATTGCCCCTGTTATTTCTGCATTGGAACAGCAAGGGATCATAGTACCCACCAGAAGCCCATGTAACACCCCAATATTACCAGTGAAATAACCTGGTAAACAAGCTTACAGATTTGTGCAGGACTTGCGGGAAGTTAACAAAGCTGTTTTGCCTGTTTTCCCAATTGTACCAAACCCAGCTACTATTTTGAGCTGTATCCCACCTACTGCAAAATATTTTTATGGTAACAGATATTTCATCAGCCTTTTTCTCTATTCCAGTCCATCCTAACAGTCAGTATTTGTTTGCATTTACCGACAAAGGTCAGCAGTATACTTGGACTCAGTTGCCCCAGGGATATGTAGAATCCCCATCCTTATTTTCTAGAGAGATGCATAGACAGTTACAGGATCTGCAACTACCATTACATTCAGTTCTAATCCAATATGTCGACGATATTCTTATAGCTTCACTGGACAGTAACTCATGTAGAAAAGATTCCCTTCTAATGTTACACTTTCTAGCTGCACGAGGGTTTAAACTAAATAGATCAAAATTACAATTCTGTCAGGAAAAAGTGCAGTATTTGGGACATATTATTGCAATGGGTTCTCGTCAAATACTCCCAAATCATATAACTTCTATTCAAAGTGCCCCACGCCCTGTAACTCAGAGGCAGCTTCGAGGATTCCTTGGCCTAGCAGTATACTGTAGACAGTGGGTGCCTAATTTTTCAGAAATTTCAGCCCCCCTGTTACAACTCCTAAAAAAGGATATTATGGAACCTTTACCCTGGACGTCACAACATGATGAGGCTTTTCAGGCTATCAAAACAGCCTTGGTAAATCCTCCTGCCTTAGGGTTGCCAGATTATTCTAAACCTTTTGTTTTCTTTTGCTGTGAGTGAAACAACACTGCCTTGGGTCTCCTAGCCCAGCAATGCACTGGAGGCTACCAACCTATTGCTTACTATAGCACTCAGCTAGATCCGGTTGCCTCTGGTTACCCGGCTTGCTTACAGGCTGTGGCAACTGCTGCTGTTTTGGTTGATATGGCAGCCCCAATAACCTTGGGACATGATACTATATTAGCAGTCCCACATGCTGTTCAAGCGCTACTTCTAAAGACAAAAACACAGTATCTTTCAAATGCCCGCCTTACTAAGTATGAACTAAGTTTAATAAATAATCCTGCCCTGCAAGTTATACGCTGCCCACCACTGAACCCTGCCTCTTTAATACCAACTTCGGATGAGGGCAAGCCACATGATTGTGTGCTTGTAGTCAACTCTGTTCTTTCTCCTAGGTTACATTTATATGACACTCCTTTGCAAAATCCTGATTTAGTTCTTTTTGTTGACGGATCCTGTTTACATACAAAACCTGGTGAATTCCAAGCTGCTTGGTCAGTCTGTACTCTGACAGAAGTTTTAAGGTCAGCACGATTACCCCCAGGCACTTCCACGCAGGCTGCGGAACTAGTGGCATTATCAAATGCATGCAAAATAGCTAAGGACAAGTCTGTTACTATACATACTGACTCCCGTTATGCCCATGGTGTTGTTCATGATTTTGGTATACTGTGGAAGGAACAAGGGTTTTTAACATCTTCCGGGGCACCTGTTAAAAACCATTTTTATATCAATACAAGACTTATTGTTACCATCTGAACTTGCTGTTGTTAAATGTGCAGCCCATCAATCTAATGACTCTTTTGAAACTAAGGGCAATAATTTAGCTGACTGGGCTGCTAAACAGGCTGCTCTCTCACAAACTGTTCAGGGACATTTTTTGCAGCCTCTGCAACCAATGGTTACTTTTGATACCACAGTGTTAAAAGCTTTACAGGATGAAGTTCCAGAATCATAAAAGAAAACATGGCTGGCTCAAAGTTGTTTTAAATGCTCTGATCTCATTTGGCAACATCCAGATGGCAGACTGGTCTGCCTAATATCTATAATAAATTGTCTTATTAAAGCGTATCATTTGCCAGCCCATGTCGGGGTACAATCGTTAATAAAACAAATCCAAAAGGATTGGTTTGCCCCAGGACTTTCAGCTTCTGTACAGCATTTTTTGAGCACATGCTCCATTTGTTTACAGTATAACATTTCAAAAGGCACTATGGCTCCCTCACAACCACTGCCAAAACCATTGGGACAATTTTGCGCTTTGCAATGGGATTTTATTGAACTTCCACCTTGTGCTCATTTCAAATATGTTTTAACTGTTGTTGATGTTTTTTCTGGGTGGTTGGAAGCCTACCCATGTGTAAAAAATGATGCTATTTCAGTTGCTAAAAAACTTTGTTATAAATTGATATCTCATTTTGGTGTTCCCTGTCAAATATTTTCAGACCATGGAACACATTTTACTGCTCAGTTGATTGATTCACTGTGTAAAATGTTAGGAATCACTTTAAAATTTCATTGTCCATATAGACCACAGGCATCAGGTATTATTGAATGCATAAATCAGACACTAAAAACTAGACTGGCTAAAATTACTACTGAAACGAGCCTCACTTGGGTACAGGCCCTACCTCTAGCCCTACTCTCTATGAGAGTGCACGTACATCCTACTAAAGGGGCAGGATTCACGAAGCCTCAGTGTAAGAGTTATAACTCTTACACGGTGGCTGCAGTTAAACGGAGTGATGTCAGCATGCTCGGCATATTCATGAGAGCATGCTGAATCACACCTAAGTCTAACACGGTCCGTGTAAGACAGTAGGGGGCGTGTCCGTAGGCTGAGCCCTACAAGCGGACACACCCCAGAAGAGTAAAAGTGCCCAAAGTAAACACCCACGACAGAGTCCACGGAAATGTGAATAAACACAACACAACACATGCCCCCACAGACTATGAACAGAAAATATATAAATGAACATGTGATATATATATTTTTTAAATTGTAAACATGTTTAACCGTGAGTGCGCTCGTTTGCGCGGGCGTGCCCGTAGCGCAGCTACAGTTAGCAGTCAGTGGGAAAGCATATAAGAACTAAATATGCAAAATAAGCCAAGAAGCAATAGCGTAGCAGTAGCGACGTCAGCTGAAAAGCAGGCATTCATGGTTCGAGCCCCCACAACACCAACTTTTATTTTTAGCAAAATAAGCATGAAACAAGTCCCTGACAAACATGTACACATATAAAATCACATTTTATGTAAAATGTAATGAACTAGTCCATTTATTTTGAAGAAATGTGAGGTAACAAAACAATAAAAAAATGCCAGATGTGCCTATAGCTGAGTTACAGTTTAACAAGGTGAATGCATCTGCCCGTAGGTGAGCAGTGGTTTAACAGGTGCAAAATGAGTGCCCGTAGGTGAGCAGTGGTTTCACATGCTGAAACTGTGTGCCCCTAGCTGAGCTGAGTGTAATATGCGTGCTGACAGCCAAATGAGGCATAAGCCAGTGCACCCCGTTTGCGCGAAGCTGCGCACCGCGCCAACAAGATAACCGACGGGCAACGTTGAGCAAGCTGTAACAAAACTGCCTTTACACAGACACACCCCCTAGCCTGTCTAGACAGTCATAAAATATAAAAAGCAGTGGCCAGGTTCGAACCCAGGATACCATGCACCATAGTTAAGGTACTGAACCACTAAGCTACGACAGCTGTACTCAGAAATGCAGTAATAGCAAATATATAGGAATGAATAGAAAGTGGAGCATGACAAAGCAGGTTTTGTGAAGTGGATACAATTCCAAAATGGCCAATCACAGATAAATGTGGGACAAATGGCATATATAAGCCCCATAGGCGGGAATACACATCATAAACGATTGTAGAACTGACTTGCAGCCAGAATGTCAGGTGTAGGTGAGGGTAGTTGCTTTCGAGCACATAGATGGGGCGTTGAGGAGTCCAGATACATGGTCTGGCTCCTAGTCCAGAAGAAACAAGCCAGCAAGTGTAGAAAGTGCAAATTCAATAGTTTATTGAAACACAAGGGAAAAATCCCCTGAATATAACAATAATCGTAAATCCAATAGTCATAAATCCAAACCGGTTTCAGCTTAACAGAGCCTTCTTCAGTGGATAACAAAGATGCAGAATGTTCACAACCCAGTATCTGTATATATATATATATATATATATATATATATATATATATATATATATAGCTGGGTAAATGACCTGAGAACCAATCACAACAGACATTTAATAATTAAAATTGGTCATTAAGACCAGGTGGAAATAAAGCTCCAAGTTTGACAATCCATTTCTTTTCTTTAAAATTGAGCATGTCATGCCAACCTTTTTTGTCTTTACAAACACATTTAATATGATCAATAATAACAAACTTAAAAGAAGCTGTGGTATGTATCAGACTGTGTTTGTATAAAGCATTGTTGGGTCGTTGATTCTTAATATCGCTAAGATGTTCACAGATTCTGAGGCGAAAGGGTCTAGAAGTCTGCCTCACATAAAAAGCAGAACAAGTGCAGGTCACCAAATAGATGACCCACTCTGTACTGCAATTGGCCCAAAATTTGATGTCAAAAATCATGGAGGTATTTTTACTGGTAAATTCCTGGGTGTGTAAAACACGGGCACAATATGAACAATGACCACATGGTGTACATCCTAAAACTGGTCCCCCTCTGAGAGATGTTTGAGTGGACATTGTAAAGTAGAAAGGAGGTCTCTTATAGTATCTAAGCCTAGAACCTATTGTACGTCCCCTTCTGAATGAGAAACAACATCTATCCCTAAGGAAAGGATGAAGTTTTTCTTCTGCCATCAAGACATTCCAATGCCTCTGAATAATATTCATGAAACCCTTTGAGTTCCGTCCATAGGTTGTAACCAATCTTATAGGTTGTTGAGTCACATCTTTCTTCCTGTCTTTGTAACGCAATAAATCCTGCCTATTCAAATTAGAAGCCCACCTTTTTGCCAAATTCACAGTACCTGGACGATAACCCCTCTCTAAAAATCTATGGGCAAGGTCATCCCGAGACTTAGTGTAGGACTGTTGGTTGGAGCAAATTCTTCTGGCCCTTAGAAATTGAGATTTCGGTATATTCTGGATGATATGTTGTGGGTAGAAGCTGGAAGCATGTAATAGGGAATTAAATTCTGGAAATTTTCTAAATATTGTAGTGGACAATGTATCATCCATGTTTCTGTTGATCTCCACATCCAGAAAAACAATTTTTGATCTATGGAAAGTCAACTTGAATTCAATTCCCCATATATTATCATTAAGATAATCCAAAAACTCTTTAAGATAGTTTTCATCCGCCTTCCACACCAACCAACAATCATCCAGATAACGACGCCAGATGTCCATCTCACACATGTAAATATTGTGATAAGGGTCCTAAATCATGATCTCCTCTATATATGCCATAAAGAGATCCACATAGATGGGTGCAAAAGATGCACCCATCGCAGTCCCCTTCTTTTGCCAGAAACATTGATTTTGATAATAAAAAACATTGCTGGTTAACACATATTCAGTCAAACATACCAAAAAGGTATTAAATCTGGGTTTGTACAGCCCAGATCTAGCCAACCAATTGTCCAAAGCTTGTAGACCCGCCCAATGTGGAATATTGGTGTACAGAGAGGTGATGTCCAGAGTACATATTAACCAGTGGGATTCAAGCTGTGTATCATCAAGTATGTCCAAGAACTGAGTGGTATCTTTGATTCGAGCTCTAATATAAGGTAGTAATGGTTTAAGATGATATGTCAAGTACTCCGATAATGGTTCAGTGAGGGACCCTTGTCCAGAAACAATGGGTCAACCTGGTGGGTTCGTAGCCTGTTTGTGTATCTTAGGCAACATGTAGAAGTATTGTTTGTTGGGAGATGAAACCATAAGTTGTTCCTTTGTGGCCTGCGTAATAATGCCCTCCTCAATAGCTTTAAACAAAAACTGTTCAATCTTCTGTTGAAAATGGGGAGATGGATCCAAGGGCATAAACATATAATATTCTTTGTCACCCAATTGTCTCATAGCCTCTTTGTTATAAGCGTCCTATCCAAAACCACCACTGCCCCACCTTTATCCGCTTGAGTAATAACCAAGTTCTTATTATTAACAAGTTCTTCAAGACTAAGTATTTCATCCCTGGACAAAATATTATATGAAGTAGTAAAATCCCTAAGGTTGCAGTGTAAATCCTTTAACACATTTTTGAGAAAAACACCTACCAAGTGTGACATGGGTGGATTAAAAATTGATTTCTTAAACCTAAATTCTTGAGATATATCACCATCACTATCAGAATAAAACAATATGAGATTTAATAATTGACAAAAATTGGCCACATCCTGGGCTAAAGAAAATTCAGGAACAAAAAAGCCAGGAACAAAGTTTAACCCTTTATTTAACAACTTAGTTTGTATATTGGTTAACTCCACAGAGGAAATGTTGTGCACATTACAATGGCTAATCAATGTTCTATCATCATTTTCAAGAGGGACTCCAGATCCTGTTTGGGCCTGTCTTTTTTGTGTTTCCGCCACCCTCATCTGTATCTAGACCCAAAGGTGACCTGCACTTGTTCTGCTTTTTATGTGGGGCAGGCTTCTAGACCCTTTCGCCTCAGAATCTGTGAACATCTTAGCGATATTAAGAATCAACGACCCAACAATGCTTTATACAAACACAGTATGATACATACCACAGCTTCTTTTAAGTTTGTTATTATTGATCATATTAAAGGTGTTTGTAAAGACAAAAAAGGTTGGCATGACATGCTCAATTTTAAAGAAAAGAAATGGATTGTCAAACTTGGAGCTTTATTTCCACCTGGTCTTAATGACCAATTTTAATTATTAAATGTCTGTTGTGATTGGTTCTCAGGTCATTTACCCAGCTATATATATATATATATATATATATATATATACAGATACTGGGTTGTGAACATTCTGCATCTTTGTTATCCACTGAAGAAGGCTATGTTAAGCCGAAACCAGTTTGGATTTATGACTATTGGATTTACGATTATTGTTATATTCAGGGGATTTTTCCCTTGTGTTTCAATAAACTATTAAATTTGCACTTTCTACACTTGCTGGCTTGTTTCTTCTGGACTTTGCTTCATATTGCTGTGGAAGGGTTCCACTTGCATCTGTGTTTGGACTTTACCTGGCTCCTAGTCCACAGTCATGAGGCCCTGCTCATGCAGGGCCAGGTCCTGTGGGGAGCATATAGGGCTGAGGCGTAGGACCGGTTGGCTCATGATCTTACCAGTGCCACAGGGATTCCAAGGACTGGTGAGCAGGTCTATCACCACCATGCGGACCTGAAGAGACGCAAGCAGGACCAATTGAACCTTTGGATCCAGGAGGCCCGGCAAATGCCCAACGCCCCACTACTGAGTAAGTTACATTTAATTATGTATGTAAGAAATTAAATTAGCTGATATTATGGAGATGTGTATTCCAATATTACTTCATTTATATTACAGCTGCAGGTGTCCGTTCTGTGAACCGCAGAGCCTATGGCGATATGCTGGTGTGGTTACGCCACCAGGCAGGTCAGTAATCCACTCCCAGTAACTGTAAAGAAATATAAAAGTATGACAGTTAGCAAAAGAGTGCAGTGTAGTCACTAAGTAATAAAATGTGCAAGTAACAGTGTAAAAGTGTTTGCAAGTATTGCTTGATTACAAAAGTGTGTTGCAGTCTGAAATCCAAACAGAAAAATTAAAATGTCTGAAATAAAGTCTGAAATAAAGATGCCCCACCTATAATATCATAGTGCACAACCTGCAGCAGGCTGAAAAGTACAGCTGCAGAAGATGAGCAACTCACATGTGTGAAATATATCCCTGTTGAAATACTGAAACATGACAGAAGTGAGACTGCTGGAAAGGATTGTAATAACTACAGGTAAAACAGGTCAATAAAGCCTAGAAGTAAGTACCATCCTGAATAGTAAAATGAAAACAAGTGATAGGGTGTGAGAAAGAGTTATGAATCCACCAATAAAGTAGTAATAACCCCTGTATAAAGTATACTGCAGTCAGTACAGAATGAAATGAATGTGACAAGTAGAACCAAACTGCGAAATGTGTCCAAAGTGTTGCTGCAGCCGGAATGTTTATCCCAAAATCTGGATATGTTGCTATCGGTCTGCAATATGCAGATAGTATGATTGTCTGAAATATCAAACATCCACAGTTGTCTATAGCTATATAAAGCAAATGTAGCATGATGATGTAGCTGAACAAAGCCAGATATGAACGTGTATGAATAACAATAAAATGTATATTGATGTAGCAGTAACAGTCCTATCACCAAATTGAAGTAGTTATCATATAGGAAACTGTAGTTAGAACAGTAGTGTGTATATATCTGTAGCTATCAGAAATGCATAGCATATGTATTGGTATTCGAAGGTGTTAATAATATTTTCTTCACCCCGCCCTATAACCACATATAATCCATTCCACATGAAAATGATATGTGCAATCACAATTAACACCCCTGGACATTTTTCCTGATGGGTCATAAATATTTGCATGTCCGTTGATGCATCTGCCCTGTTCATACATCCAAACCTGTTGGCCTGTTGCCATCAATCAACCCTGCATGTTGTTGGACTGTGTATTGCTGTTCAAATTATGCATGTGTTATGCTTGCTGTTCAATGGTGTGAATATCTGGGTGTTTGGTTAATGGGAATACTAATGCATGCTGTTACAACTAATTGCAAATGGTATTGTATGTTACTAACCCAAACTGTTATGACATAATGCAAAACATAGGACGACAGGGAAGGCGGGTTCCAGTGGACCCACCTCTCCCACCTCAGCTGGTGAGTGCACCTGGCACTAGTGCCCAGTCTGGACCCTCTTCCAGTGGCCCTGTGCCACCTGCGGGTGGAAGCGCTGCAGGGGATGGGGCCCATCCCCCCTCTGCAAGCATGGCCGGAGGAGAACCACCACTCACCCTCCATAGCTTCCGGACTGTGGTGCGTAGGGAGATCCGGGACTCTGTTCTTGAGCCCCTATGCCAGCTTGAGGCACAGGTGGCACAACTTACGGTCATGCCTGTTGCCCGGTCTACACAGCCCCCAGCACAGCCCTGTCCTGGGCAGTGAAGGAACAGTGGCAACTGCCCATGGGTGGGGATATCAGTTCCACTGTTGCCATCTGTGGGCTCATGGGCTCTGGATATCCAAACCTCTGTCCCCATCAATTGTGTAACCCCCCCCAAACGTGTCATACACCGCCCCTGTATGCGTCTTGTTTGTCTTGTCTGTTGACCTACCCAACCTACCTCCCCAGCTATACCAACTTCCTTCACCTGACATACCACTCTCACCTGAAAAAAAAAAAAAAGGGCACTCTGTACCCACAAAAAAATTACGCCCCATACATAGCTGCCCATTCTGCACATATGTCTACCAGACATGGAAACTACCAATTACAATTGGCTGTACAACAAGTATTATTGTTGTCCCTACACCTCTCTCAGGGGTGGAAGGTATCAAATGTCACACCAAATTACAAACATATGCACAGCTGTTGCTGATGAAGAAATGGGCAGCTATGGACCTTACCTACATCTCTCCTGCAAAACCCAAGCTTGTTTCCCTACTGTCTTACCCTCTTTGTGACCCCTTTTTCACCACTTTCCTGTCTCCCCATTTTCATTTCTTTCAAAGAAAATAGCGCGGGTGTGTGCAAGTGTAAGCACGTTTAAGCGGTTGTAAGCAGATGTGCGCGTGTATGCGCGGACCTAAACACCAGTGCGCATGCGTGAGCTCCGCGCAAACCAGCGCTAACCCGGTTACAACTGCTTAAAAGTGCCTTAGTCATTCTGATTGACATGTCCTGTAGTCAGTTCAAAAGCAAAATAAAATCCCACTGTCAGTCCTGAATGCAGGACCTTGGAAACAGTAGTCTGCATGACTTACCACTAAGCCATGACTGTTATACAAGAACATTGTGCTAAAATAAATATATCATGTAATAGTAGGAATGAATGTAAAGGGAATATAGGATGTGTAGTACACAAAGCATGCCATTTAGAATTACTGTCAAAACTAGTGGATTTCCATAATAGTAGTGTGTGAACAGAAACAGCCATGCTAGTTGGTAGCTAGTAGATAATAATGTCACTGTAGCACCTTGCAAGCCACACACATACTCACAGCAGGATAATCACTGCCCATACCCCACAACCGCTTACAGGACCACATCCGGACCAAGTAATAAAATATGTGGAGCAAAGGCCCAAAACCAGGGACACATTACAAATAATGTTACAACAAATGCAGACAGTTCAGAGAGTAACAGGGTCTGCATTTTGTGGGATGTTTGGAAGGGTATAAAGTCTGAAACTTGAATGTCTGTCACTATATTCTGACTTGAGCCCAGAGTGATTTGCCAGAAAAAGCTGTGCATGAGATATTGACCAAAATAAGAGGCATAAACGTGGACAACCTGCAAATATTTGTACACATGAGAGGTCTGGCACCACCATATTTGAATAGTTAAGAGCCTAGTCATAGCAACAGTGAATGACTTACAGGGATGCCCCACAGACTCCATGTGAAATGTCCAAACAGTAGGCAGAAAGGTATAACAACACATGCAATGGTAACTATGGAGTCCTGAAAGTATTCACCACTTGCATGGCAGAATAAGTGTTAGAATTGTTAGAATTACCCAACTCACTGAGGTATATAAAATTCTCAAAAACCCCGACAACTGTCCTTCACTTCAGAACCTAGTCCTTCTATACTCTAATCTTAACAGTCTACGTTCTGCAAACAGACCACTCATAAAGATGGTCAAAGCTTATAATACTGGAGGAGATGCACTCTTTCCAAACGCCGTTGGAAAAGTCTGGAACTCTCTTCCCACCAGTATTCTTTCCTCTACCTCTCTATCCCATTTCAAGAAACAACTGTTTCACCACTATCAGAAGCA
>NC_056745.1:865014803-865039803 GCF_019279795.1 Protopterus annectens
GACACAGTGACATGTACAACACTGTGATAATGCACTCAAATACATTACCAATGCACAGTGACTGACAACACCACAGAGTACACACATACTACCCACATAGAGGTTACCACTCCTGGATTTACATACGTAAGTCACACCCATGACAGATGTCCAACAACCATAGTAACACCTCACACCATCCACAACCTAAATGACTGCTGTGTGTCATCCATGCCACAGCAATAGAGAGCACATGTGTAGGTAAAAGTTCCTACCCACAGATAAGACATACCCTGCAATAAACCACACAGTGTTAAGAAGCAAGACTCCCCATGAGTACATGTCGCACATACCCCTGCTGAATGTTAGTCAGATAGGTAATATGCCATATGAGTCACCCTGTGTAACTGTGTGACAGCAGCAGGTGCCATCACACCACATGTGTCACAATGGTCAGGGTAGCAGAACAGTATGCTGCTGTAGTCCCAGGGGCAATAGCATATTGTATAGTATTGTATTGTAATGTGATGTATTGTGTTGTATTGTATTGGTATGTTGAGGTGCCTCCTTCGTGGAGTGGAACCACTGCTGCTGTGCGCCAGTGTACAGGTACATATCCTGTAGTCAGGCTAGTGTTACATAGCACTTCTATATGTGTGTTTAGCTCCTGTCAGAGTTTATGTAGCATGCAACTGGGGATACCATCAGGTCCCAGTCATGTTGTGTATTCTGCTTTCATGAGTTCGGCTCTCACCTGGACATCTGTGATGACAGGGAGGTTACAGTCAGCTGGGATAACTATGTCTTATTTTGGGGGAGAGGGCAGGGTGACACCTGCACTGAACCTGTCTGCTACAATGTTGTCAATATCTGTGGTTTCATTGAAATATTTGTTGTTGTGTACTAACTATGGGCATAGAGGATGGATTCTGACCAGGTTGCTAACATAACTGAAGAAGGCCTTCTGGTTATCTGTAGTGTCCCTCTTGATTTCCCTCTCAAAGTTGCCCATAGATGTTTGTATGATTTAAAATAGATCCTTACTAGTGCTGCTCAGACATGCCTTCCCTTTATGGAATTATGCTCTGTCTTGCAGTAGCTTCCATCTTTTGTAATACAATCTGTCTATGGCTGGGGTCCACCAGACAGGATGCTGTCCCATTGTGAAGAGTGTCTTGGTCATATATGGGATTGCATGATCCATGCATTCTCGGAGATGTCTGTAGAAAGCATTTGTGTAGGGGTCAGCATTGTGGGTTGTATCTGCCACTGGCCCAGTGGGCTGAAAGGATACCATGTCACTGTTACAAAGTATAAAGTTTGCATCTGCAATGTTATTCACTATAGTCGTTTGTGCTGGTGGTGGAGGTGGGATATGTATATCCAGGGCAATTAGTGTGTGGTCAGCTCTCAGTAGTTGATGATGTAGGCCATACAGTACCTAGATACAAACCCCCAGAGTGAGGAGGTTCTCGGAACCTGAATCAGTGTTCTGACTGCTGGGGTTTGGTAGTATGTCGTATGGAGTGTGCCAGGTACTGTTGCACAGTTGCTGGCTGAGCACTGATACCTGGCCATTTACATGTGTATCCACCAGTAGACAGACAGATGCTATATATGTGAGATATGTTGTATCATAACAGTCGAGTAGCATGTGTAGTATGTGTGCCAAATTCTGCTAACATATATTGCTGATATCAGGTTATTTTCTTTTTCAGGTACATGGCTCACCTGCGGAATCCCGCTTACTCCTCAGCTGAGGATGAGGAGATACACCAGAGCCTGGTGCGGGATTATGCAATACTCTTTTCCCACACCAGCCAGAATCAGCAGGAGAGGGCTGCACTGTGGCAAGACCTGGTCCGTCGGGTAAATGACATAGGACATATGAGCAGGTACGACATCACTGCAGTGATTTAATCAGAAATGTCCGTCAGCGTGCATCGGATATTCACAGGCAACAGGTAACCACAGGCGGTGGGGTGGCTACACATCCCCCACTCACCAGACTGAAGGGACTACTCATGAGTGTAGTGGCTCCAGTCCGCCAGCAACAACAACAGCAGCAGACATGCATTATGATGGAGGCTGGAGCCACGCAGCAGCAAGACAGTGAGCGTGCAGGTAATATGCCATATGTATAGTTGACTGTTGTGTACACTGGTAGTTAATGCATGTGTGAGGTGTGTCCTTGGTTTGTAGCTGTCACCATAGTATTTAATGTGCAAGTGTGATATCCTCAATATTAGCAGCTGACCTGTGAAAGGCGACTGTTGTACTACTGACCTGTATCATACTCACAGACAGATGTCCAGGGGTTCTCGTGGGAGCATCCATGGGCGTACTGCCCCTGTCAGATGTGCCCACAGAGGTCTTACAACCTCAGCTATGTTTCAGGCTGTCATGCAGGCACAGTCACGTATGGAACGGTACACCAGACAGGGCCTGAGGGAGCTGACAGCATGTCGCACAGCCATGACTGACAGTATGCATGACATTGCGGCTGCCATCTGTAATTTCACCAATGTCATAGACAGACATTGTGGGGACATATTAGACCGGTTCCACAACTACATGTCCATGAGCCAGGGCGATGGTGGACAGTTGAGGCATCAACGTGGGCGTATGCCAGCAACAGCAGCAGCTTGCAGTCTTCGCGGACGACAACAGGGCCGTGGCCGCCCCCATAGTGCCAGCAGCAGCCCCAGCAATGCTGGGTCTGTGCTGTCATCAGACCACCCCAGGAGACCACGTGCACGTGGCTCTGGCCAGGCCCGAAAGGGATCTGTGTCCAGTCAATGAACATCTGCTTCTGATGACAGTACCCAGTCTGGGTTGGTACCGGATATGGTCCGTAGCACCCCTGCAAGGCACAGGTACCATGTCCATGGCCAGAGACACTGATCTGTATGACCTGGCAGGTACAGTCTGTGGCTGTCCACAAACACCAGTATATGGCAGCCATGAGGTGGAACTGTGTGCATCCATACACACATGCGAATTGACAACACCTAGGGCTACCGCATACACGCACACACTGCATCAACATTGCCCCACCTTGTACTGCTGTCCCTCACCAACACACATACACATACATGTCAATCGGTGGTATCGGTGGCTGACTCAGGCATACCAAGTTCACACCCTGTGCATATGATGAAACTGTGCCACCTCCTGCAATCTGTAACATCAGTGCAGGTACAGGTTAACATGTTGCTGATGCACAGGGTGACTACATAGATGTGTAGTAATAGTATCATGTTGTTAACAGTACTGTGTGCTGAATTAATTGTGGGTATATCACAGCATGCCTGATGCAGTAAGGGTGTGATTGTCATGTACTATTGTCTACACCCATGGTAAGTACCATAGTGTATCATCTGCACATGTTGGCATACTGGTGGTAAGGATGTCAACAGAAGGCTACATACATAGGTAGCACAGGGGTAAGGTAATGAATGTATTAATACGCAATGATGGACATGTAAACTGCAAGTGGCATGTTGCCTACACTGGACTCTGCAATGCAGATGTTTGAGGATGTTGATATGTGTGCAGTACTACACGACTGGTACAGGACACACAGGAGCACCCTAGCACTGCAAGCTCACATCTCATACCATGATAGACAGCCCCAACACACAAAACTAACTGTCACAGGAGGGAGAGTCCCCATACATGTCAGGGATACTGTGGTGGCAGGCCAGGTAGCACACATCCTACTACGTATGGAACCGCTGAGTGAAGGCTCAGTGTCTGTTATTTGACATGTGTATTACTGCAGGTATGAGCACATGGGTTTCCATCCAGTTATTGTACATCCTGACGGTACATGGTCTGTACACTTGTGTGCTGAGACTGGACCCTAGCCATCTGACCTGTGTATTTCCATGTACATGTGCATAGTGCCTGCAGATTTGCAGTGTTACCTACTGGAAGTGGTACAGCTTGTTTGTTGTACAATGGACTACATGCAGCCCTGCTTACTGTAGCTTTGTTTGCATGCATGTTTGCTTGCAATTACCCTGGAATACTGATCCCACCTGCAATGCATAGTTCCAGAGCTTCTGTGGACTCCTAGTGACATCTGCATAGCTTACTATATGTATGTCCATGTCTCACTTGACAGAATGTCACTGTTTGTCCTGTTCACATGTACGTTGCCTGTGACACATTGCATATGACTTACCTGGCATTTGTCCACGTGAGCAGTCATATATGCTACTGCTAACTAATCACAGGCACTACAACCTCACATATTCATCTTCTGTTGAACCACCTGCTTCGCTAGGGACGGCTTACACCTGTCACCCCTGGGCTTTCAGATATTGGCAAAGGCTCTTGCTACCCCCATAGTGCCTATGTTAGGCAAGGCTGAAATGACAAACACACCTTCATAGGTATCACAAGGTATATGAAACTAAGAGTAATGCTACCCAACGCCAGAAGTCTAAACCTCAAGATGCATGCACCTGAAACTCTCCTTGGCATGGAGAACATTGATATCTGTGCAGTAACAGATGCCTGGTTCAGGGCTACTGAGAGCACACCAGCACTACCAGGTTATACCTCATACCATGCTTTTCAGCCCCAAAACTTGGAAGAACCACAAATGGAGGGGGAGTATTGATATTCATCAAAGATACCCACACCTCCAGGTTGGTGGCAAAGCACCAAGCAGCAGAGACTATCCATGCACAACTAACAATGGGTGAAACTGCCTTCCAGGTTATAGCCTGCTACAGACCACCCTCCCAAATCCAAGAACTGCACTCGTCCGTCCTGTGAACAGTGGAAATATGAAGGTCTCTCCAAACACCATTATATTGGGTGACGTCAACTACCCAAACATGGACTGGGAACATGACTCTAGCTCCAACACCCTAGGCCAAAGATTCCTAGAATATATGAGCTCAAATGCTATGGAACAACTTGTTACCACTCCCACAAGAAGGTGAAACATACTGGATCTGATCATCACCAACATGAGGACTTTATGCTCCAGACCAGAAGTGTATCTCTCACTGGTAAGATCGGACCATAAACTAATCTCACTGGATATTCACATCCTGACCCCACCCCCTGCCCAGAACACCACAGTGAACAACTTCTCTAAAGCAAATTCACGCTCCTCAAAACTGAGGTGGAAACCTTCAAAGCCCTTGGGCCTGTGGAAACTACAGACCAGGCCGCAGATTCCTCTATAAACGCATTCTATGGACACCTTCAGGAATGCATGGGTCATGTGATCCCGAATAAAACCAAGACCCAATCCTCCAAAGGCAGACGTCCTGTCTGGTGGACCCCAGCCATAAACAAACTACACAATAGAAGGAAGAAGCTACTAAATGATACAGCAAAATCCCAAAAAGGGAAGGCATCACTGATAAGTATTAGCAAATAACTACAGGCACTCATAAGATTGTCTAAGGCCAGCTTCAAGAGAAATTGCACAGGACACTAAGGATAATCGCAAGGCTTTCTTTAGTTATGTTAGGAACCTGGGTGGTAATTCCCAGATATGCTCAGAGGTAGTCAAAAATGTCAGTAGAAACACCAAACCCACAGACATTGCCAACATTCTAGCTAACAGGTTCAGTGCAAACTTCTCACCCCCCTCCACACCGAAAGGGCAAATATGTATCCCAGCAGAGTGCTGCCCCCCTGACATCTCAGATGCTCAGGTAAGAGCCGCCCTCTCCAAAGCAATACACACTGCATCAATGGGACCAGACAGTGTCCCGGGCTGTGTCCTACATGACCTCCAAGACATGCTACAACCAAACATAAAACTACTGTTCAATCCCAGCCTTACTACAGGATATGTGTCCAAAGTGTGGCGTACAGCAACAGTGGTCCCTATACAGAAAGGTGGTGCCTCAACGGATCCTGGACACTATCGCCCCATAAGCCACACTAGCTTGGTCTGCAGAGCTATGGAAAGGATCATCATGGACCACATAAATATAGATATTGGGGACATACAGACACTGGTTCATACCCAGTTTGGCTTTGTTAAGGGCAGATCCTGCCTCTCAAACCTGGTTGATTTCTTTGAAACAGTCACCAAGGCCATTGACGAGGGGAAGGTGGTCCACACAGCCTACCTGGACCTCGCAAAAGCCTTCAAAACAATACCCCACTCGGACATTCTAGAGAAGCTCACCAGCTTAAATATGAGCCCCTATGTCACTAGATGGATTGCACACTGGCTCAAGGACAGAACCCACATGGTTAGAACTGCTGGAGCCATGCCAGACTCCAAACCAGTTACAAGTGGTGTCCCACAAGGCTCAGTCCTGGGACCTCTCTTGTTTGGTATATATTTATCGGAGGTACAGGCCAACATGGAAGGACTGTGGCTGACCAAATATGCAGATGACTGCAAACTGGCCACCATAATCGACTCTCCAGCCGACACAAGCATCTTCCAAAGGGGCCTTATAGAAACAGACAACTTGTGCCAGAGCCATGGCCCCCAGCTGAATGCAAAAATGTGTATAGTCATCCCCTTTGGCAAAAACAAAGTGCCCACAAAGTACCACATAGGTGGTACTCCATTACGTACAGAAGAAGTAATTAGGGACCTGGGGACCCAAGTTGATAGCAATCTCTCATTTAACAACCACGTGGCCAAAGTGGTTAGAAAGGCATTGTATATAGCCCACCCCATCATGAAGGGATTCACATCTACATCAGGGGAGGACATCGTGCCTCTTTACTCATACCTCATCAGGCCCATAATTGAGTACAATCCCCCTGTTGGGATGTACCTTACCAGACACCTGCAGCAACTGGAAAGACCCCACAAGTACCTCACCAAGAGGATCAAAGGACTCAAACAGATGCCATATGCTGACCGGTTAAAGAAACCCCAGCTCTACTCAGTGGCATACTGCCTGTTCAGAGGCGATCTGTGCCTAATGTATAACGCCATGTCAAACCCAGAATTAATGGGCATGCTGCACCTGGGAATATCCAAATCCCATCAGGCTACATGCTTGAGAGACCTGAACCTCAGCACTGAAATAAATAGGACATGTTGGAGGGACAGATTCATAACCCAGAGCCTCACTTCACTCTGGAATAAAATCCCAGTCCAGGTTAGGCAGAGTCCCTCATTGACTCTCTTCAAGAGGAATCTTGATGAGTGGATGGGACATTGTCTGTTTACCCCAGGTATCACTTCTGTGTCACTGTTAGACAGAGGCACAATATACTAACCTCGGAAAAGGGCATGGCAAGATATATTTATAATGGATGGCGACAGCCAAACACATTCTGGCTAGGTTCTTAAATGCCCTAGGGCAGATAGCCTAGTATGAAGCTATGAACCTATGAACCTATGTACCTTGTTCCCCATTGGCCCTATGTGATGTTAATCACCATGGCAATCACAATACTATGGTAGCATGTGCAAAGGTCAGTTGTCAGTCACCTCTATGGTACAGTTGTGGAATATGTGGGTCATGTGGCAATGTCACAGCTGCCACATGTACACAGTCAACCCTCTCCCCTACACATGGACGTACAACACATGTATGAGATGGAACCACATAGCCAAACTGGGGACTAAGCACTCTGAACCCAGTACTGGCATAACCTGTCAGGTGGCATGCAATACTACAGTGACTACAATACCAGTCTGATGTAGACCTACACTGACAGCAATACAAGCACGTGTACACACTGGGCCATTCGTGGAGCCTTAGAATAGCATCCTGCCTGAGCGGCACACACCTCTGCAGCTAGCACACAGGCATATGCTATGCCTGAACACATGACACATAACACATAGCACACAAATCCTGTGTGCCAAACAGTCACAGCCTGTACGGCTAGACAACACACCTGCCACAGTTGTGTTAGCTACCATTATTGTCCAGTACAGTGTGGTCACGCTCACCAGGCTGGACAAGGTGAAGGTCACAGTGATATGCCCATGGGGCACTATGGTCCACCACATAACACAAGCATACAGGTCAGTCAGAGGCATGGACACATATGACTCAGTCATTGTCCATGCCACATACCTTCTCCTGCTGTACTTGTAGGGTGCTGACATCATCAGTGTTTAGAAAGGGGAATGTGCATCCTGTATTGTATTTTCCCAGTTGCCAAAAGAGACATTTTGCTCACACAGACTTGTACACACACCAACCCACTCACCCACACTGAGTATTTGCAGGATTCAAACCCCTACCTAACTAGGTTATGACACTCGAGACGGATGCATTAGCAGAGTGCACGATTCACATTTTTTGGAGGCTTCCCTTCTCCTGCTGTACTTATAGGGTGCTGACATCATCAGTGTTTAGAAAGGGGAATGTGCATCCTGTAGTCTGTTCTCCTAGTTGCCAAAAGGGACATTTCCCTCACACACAATTGCACACACACTAACCCCCCTCATCCAAACACACACACTCGCCATTGGCATGATTCAAATCCCTACCTGACTATGTTATGACACTCGAGACGGACACATTAGCAGAGTGCACTATTTGCATTACGGGGAGGTTTTTCTTCTCCTGCTGTACTTATAGGGTGCTGACATCATCAGTGTTTAGAAAGGAGAATGTGCATCCTGTATTGTGTTTTCTCAGTTGCCAAAGGGGACATTTCCCTCACACAGACTTGCACACACACCAACCCCACTCACACTTGCCATTTGCAGGATTCAAACCCCTACCTGACGATGTTAAGGCGCTCGAGACAGACACATTAGCAGAGTGTGCTATTCGCATTACTGGGAGGTTTCTTTTCTCCTGTTGTACTTATAGGGTGCTGACATTATCAGTGTTTAGAAAGGGGAATGTGCATCCTGTAGTGTGTTTTCCCAGTTGCCAAAAGGGACATTTCCCTCACACAGACTTGTACACAAACACACACTGAGCATTTGCAGGATTCAAACCCCTACGTAACTATGTTATGACACTTGAGGCGGATGCATTAGCAGAGCACGCTATTCACATTACTGGGAAGTTCCCCTTCTCCTGCTGTACTTATAGGGTGCTGACATAATCAGTGTTTAGAAAGGGGAATGTGCATCCTGTATTGTGTTTTCCCAGTTGCCAAAAGGGACATTTTCCTCCCACAGACTTGCACACACACCAACCCCCCTCACACACTGAGCATTTGCAAGATTCAAACCCCTTCCTCACTATGTTATGACACTTGAGACGGATGCATTAGCAGAGCGTGCTATTCACATTGCTGGCAGGGTTCCCTTCTCCTGCTGTACTTATAGGGTGCTGACATCATCAGTGTTAAGAAAGGGGAATGTGCATCCTGTAGTGTGTTTTCCCAGTTGCCAAAAGGGACATTTTCCTCCCACAGACTTGCACACACACCAACCCCACTCACTGAGAATTTGCAGGGTTCAAACCCCTATCTAACTATGTTATGACACTTGAGACAGACGCATTAGCGGAGCACGCTATTCACATGAATGAGAGGTTTCGCTTCTCCTGCTGTACTTATAGGGTGCTGACATCATCAGTGTTTAGAAAGGGGAATGTGCATCCTGTGGGGAGGCAGACACAAAGCACACTCTGGCTAAGATGTCATTCCCTAGGGCAAACAGCCTAGTGTTGACCTCTACACCCATATGTTTAATTGTCAAATGCACATTATTTGTTGCTGATAGACTGTTTGCAGGTCTTTATTGCCATAGAATTCCCTGTTTGTATGAACAACTTGTGTATCTGTGGAAGATGTTTGCATATGGGAGGGATCCACTATATCATGTATGTCTCTGTAGTCATTTAACTGTGTGCACTGGGCAGATTGCTGTAATGTGGTTGGTTCCTGGAATAACACGTAAAATACCAGATATGTGTGGCCAACTGCTAAACTGAGATTTGGCCTAAGTGTGTGAGCATGCCCAGTTCAGCCTTCCCATGGCATGTTGTCTGACATATGTCGCATTTATCAAAGTGTGTGAGCATGCCCGGTGTGAGCTTTCCATATCTTGAACTCTGCAGCCCACCACATTTGTGGATGAGTGTAAACTTCAACAAATATCTCCTGTTTATGGTTGTGTGTTGTGTGTCATGTTGTGCAGTTACTGTCCAACTGCTTTGTGTGTGAACACAACAGGGATTATACTGTGCCTGCAGGGTTTGCATGGGATACTTTGCATACAGTTGTCAACATCCTTTCACACTGACCTAACACTGTAGTACTGTATAGTGTACTGGTTCAGTACTTTGACTGTGGTGGACAGTATCCTGGGCTTTAGTCCTATCACTGCTTTACATTTCCATAGTGAGCACAACAGTCTGGTTAGGGGCCAGTTGTGCACATCTGACCATGTTACATTATGTTCAGATATGAACTACTTAAACCAGGCTTGTCCAACATTGGTAGTGTATTCCACAACATAGGTGTACATTTGCAAACACTAGCGATGTGCCCTAGGCCATTTCTAATGCTAGTCGGAGAGTGTGTTTGTCCTTCGACACACATTGTAAGCGGAGTTTGCCATGACATATGTCATGGTTAGTATACTGTGCCTCTGTCTACCTGTGACATAACAGTGATACCCAGGGTAAAGCTACCATCCCCATCCACTCATCAAGATTCCTCTTGAGGAGAATCGATGAGTGACTCTATGGATAGCCTGTACTGGGAGTTTACTCATGGGTGGGGGTGGCTTCTGTGTTATGGATAATGCAGTACAGCTTGTCCTATGTAAGTCAGTGCTGGGGTTCAGGTCTCTCATGTGCATAGCTCACTGCCATTCAGATTGTACAAGGTGCAGCATGTTTATTGATACCAGCTTGGACATGGCTTTATACATCAGGCACAGCTTGCCTCTGGGTGGGCAGTATGGCAGTGTGTGTAGCTGCAGTTTGTTTAATCAGGCAACACATGGCATCTGTGCAAGCTCTTTGATACTCCTGGTGAAGTACTGTTGGGGACTTTACAGTTGATGGAGGTGTCTGCTGAGGTACATCCCACAGGGGCTATTGTAGTCAATTGTAACGCTGATGAAGGATGACTGCAGAACCACAATGACCTCCCCTTATCTAGATCTGACAACTTTCATGATTAGGTGGGTATATGGTATGTTTCTGTGAACACTACAGTCACATGTTTGTCCAATGCAGGATATCTATCACCTTGTGTCCCCAGGTCTCTCATTACATGTTAAGTATGTAATGGATTAACACCTATGTGGTAATTGGTGAGCATTTGCTGTATATCCACGGGGGTTGACTATACACTTTTCTGCAATTAGCTTGCTGACATGGCTATGGCACCAGTTGTCTGTTTCTATGTGACCCTTTTGTGGGATGCTTGTGACAGCTGGAGGGTCATATATGGTGAGCAGTTTGTAGTCCTCTGCAAACATGTTCAGACACAGTCCTTCCATGTTGGCCTGTACCTATGGTACATATATACCAGACGAGGGAGATCCTAGGACCAAGCCTTGTGGGATGCCAGTTATATCTGGTTTGTAGTCTGACATGGCTGCAGCATGTCTGACCATGTCTGTTCTGTCCTTGGTCTGGTTTGCAACCCCTCTACTGACATAGGGGTTTATATTTAAGCTGGTGAGCATATCTATAATGAACACGTGGGGTATTGTATAGAAGCCTTTGCAAGGTCTAGCTACACTGTGTGGACCACATTGCCCTCATCAATGACCTTAATGACTGTTTCAAATGAGTCAAACATGTTTAGGGGCAGGATCTGCACTTAAGAAAGCCACACTGGGTAGGGTTCAGTGTCAGTAGGTCCCCAATATCTTTATGTCTGCGGTACATGCTGATCCTTTCCATAGCTGGGCAGACCGAGCTTCTTAGGATTCTGGGGTGGTAGTTTTCAGTATCCATTCAGGCAACACCTTTGTTGAGAAGGACCACTGTTGTTGTACACTGCTCTTTGGGTACATATCCTGTGGTAAGGCTGACATTGAGCAGTAGTGTGATTTGGCATTCCATTCGTCTTGGAGTCCATGTTGGACTCAGCCCAGGACACCATCTCATACCATTGCTGCTGTGTGTTTTGCTTTGTAGATGCTGGCTGCTACCTCAGCATCTGCAATGTCAGGGGGCCAGCAGTCTGCTGGGATAGATATTTTGCATTCTGGGGGGGGTTTGCACTGCACCTGTCAGGATGTATGTTGGCAATATGTGTGTGTGTTTGGTATGTTGTTTGTGATATTTGCGTGACTCAGAGCATATCTGTGAATTCCCAACACAGTTCCTACCATCAGTTGTGGAAGCCTTGGGATTATCCTTAGTGTCCTGTAAAATTTGTATCTTCATAGGTTCATAGGTTCATACTAGGCTATCCACCCTAGGGCATTTGTTAGCCTAGCCAGAGTGTGTGTGTCTTTCGCCACCCCTTGCTATGTGAATATTATGGCCATTTATGATTTGCTTTGCTGTGCTTCTGTCTGGACGTGACACAGTGAAGACCCTCAGTGTAACTCTACGATCATCCATCCACTTGGCAAGATTCCTGTTGAAGAGTGTCAGTGAGGGGCTCTGCCTAACATGGAGTGGGATTCTGTTCCAGGGTGTGGGGAGCCTCTGGGTTATGTATCTGTCCCTCCAGCACATCCTATTTCATTATGTGTAGAGGTTGACATTTCTCATTCTCACAGCTCCGATGCCTTTGAGTTTTCTGGGGTGGAGCATGTCCATTACTCCTGTGTTGGACATGGCCTTGTACAACAGGCATGCAATGCCTCTGTGTAGGCAGTATGTGACTGCATTTAGCTGGGGTGTCTACAGCCAGGCAGCATATGACATATATTTGAGACCCTTTATCCTCTTGGTGAGGTACCTTTGAGGTCTTTCTAACTGCTGCAGGTGTCAGGTAAGGTACATCCCATATGAGGCATTGTACTAAATTATGGGTGTGATGAGAGAACAGTATAGGGGCACAATGACCTCTGTTGACGTAGATGTGAATCCTTTCATGATACGGTGTCCAATGTAGACAGTCTTCCTGAACACATTGGCAATGTGAGTGTCACATAACAGGTTACTGTCCACTTGTGTCCCTAGATCCCTGATTACTCCTTCCATACATAATGGTTTATCACCTATGTGGTAATTTGTGAGTACCTTGTTTGGTATTTGGTGGGACATTCATACTGTCCAGTGTCTTCAGTACGGCTCGGTGGGGTTCCTGTGTGTGAAAGTGTGGTCTGTAGCATGCTACAGACTGTACAGCAGTCTTGCCTACAGTTAGTTGCACAGGGGTGGACTCCAATGTCTTGTGCATTGTCAGTTACCTGGACGTATGGGTGTATGTGCTGAATATGGATACTCACCCTCCTTTTATGTTTTGTTCCAGGTTTTGGGGCCATGACGCATGATATGTGATATAATCTGGTAGTGCTGGTGTGCTGTCAGGAGGCTTGCAGCAGGTTTCTGTCACTGCACAGACATCGATGTTCTCCATACTGGGGATGGCCTCGGGAGCATGCATATTGGGGTTTACACATCTGGCATTGGTCAGCATTACCCTTATGTTTCTTTCCACTTATGTTTTGTAGGGTGGTGGGTTAGTCTTTTCAGCCTTGCCTACGAAAGGCTCTATGGAGGTGGCAAAAGCCTTATCCAATATCCAGACGCCCAGGGGTAACAGGTGCAAGCCATCCCTGGAACAGCTGCGTGGCTTGTCAAGCATGACATCCCAAGCAGACAGACATTGGATCCCCTTGGAATGACACCAGTAATTGTGCCACTTGTTATAACTGATCATTCCGTGTTTGTACTGTGGCATCATTCTTGGTGAGGGTAGGATGCTGCAAAAGGTCAGTGTCATACCGGCCTGGACTACATAATCAGAGAGCTCATCTATGTCTCTTTTCATGTAGTTCGGGGAGGTACATCTCAGGTCATTCACACCAGCATGGACTAAGACTGCATCATATTTCTACTTGCTTTGGGGTGACCTGCATACTTGTGTTATGTGGCGTATTGTGGCAGCCTACAGGCAGTTTACTGTACCCTTTCCCTTGTTCAGTCTGGTGTGCGGGACAGCAGTGTGTCTCGCTATGGAGTCACCTATTACAACTGTATCAGGCATGTTGTTTCTCCTTCTGGCCTGTGACTGCTTGGCACACCAGCTTTGTGTACTATGTGTTGCATGTGCTATGTTTGGAGGTTGTTTGATTGGGTGTCTGCTTTGGAGGCCTCTGTTGGTGTGGTGTGTTTGTAATTCGGGCCTCCGGGAATGTTTTTCTGTGTTTATGTCTTTGGTTTGCAGTTGTGATAGGTCTATGTGGGACTGGGTTTGTGGTGTGTGTGGTTACCTTCTCCTCCTGACTAGTTTTGGGAGTACTGAGTTGAGGGAGCTCAGCCTCCAGTTTGGATAGATGGTTGCATCTCTCACATATATTTGTATTTCTTGGGGGGAGTTGGGGTTTTCTGTGTACTTGGGGCAGGTGTAACATTGCCTCAAGATTCACAGATTCAACTTGTTTTGGCTGGCCTTAGTGGATTGTATGTGTGGACATATTTTATTGCCATACTACTGATCAGTGATTACTTCATTTTTTATGTTTGCTCTATCATGTAGTAGCTTCCTCATTCTCTTGCATGGTTTGGTTATGGCTGGTGTCCACCATGCCAGATACCTGCGTGTATGGCATTGTATCTTGTTTTAATTTAGGATTGCATAATCCAAGCATTCCTGGCAGCATTCATGGAATGGCTGTATTACAGGTTCTGAGGTGTGGCCCATATTTTGCACCTGCACAGGACCTTTAATGGATTCCACATCAGTTTGGAGGAGTGCAAATATTGCTTTACACATGTTTTTCACTGTGGTTTTCTGGCCAGGGACTGTGGTCAGGATTTGTATATCCAGTGTGATTACTCTATGGTCTGGTTTTACCAGTGAGCAATACACTTCTCGTCTTGCCATCCAGTACCCATGTTGCTGATTACCACATTCAGTATGCTTACCCCTCTTGTGGGAGTGGTACGTTGTTCCTGGGCATTTTGGTTTATGGATTCTATGAACTTTTGCCCTACAGTGTTGGGGCTAGTATAATGCTCCCAGTCTATGTCTGGGTATTTTCAGTCACCCAATATAATGTGGTTTGGAGGACTTGATATATTCATGTATTCCAGCATAGGCCAGGTGCAGTTCCTGGTGTTGGGATGGTAGTCTGTAGCAGGCTATAAACTGGGGGGCAGTTTTAGCCACTGTTACTTGACCATGGCTAGTCCATGCTGTTTCTTGTTGTGGTACCAACATGGGGGTGTGGTTATCCTTGACAATTATTGCTAGTCACCCTCCTTTTGTAGCTTGTTCCATGTTTTGAGGCTGTACAGCACAGTATGAGGTGTAACCTGGTAGTGTTAGGGTGCTGTTGTGAGCCTTGACACAGTTTTCTGTTACAGCACAGATATCAACATTCTCCATACTGGGTGAGTTTAGACTGCATGCATCTTGCTGTTTCGACTTCTGGCATTGGGTAGCATTACATCTAGGTTCTTATCCCTTCTGATACCTATGGAGGTAGGTTTGTGTTTTGAGCCTTACCTATTCAGGGCACGCTGTGGGTAACAACAGCCTTTGCCAGTATCCATACAGCCTGCACTGAAAGGTGCACGCCAGTCCTAGCAGGTGGAGCATCATGTCATGCTCAGCATGTCATCCCAGGCTGGCACACATTGGATCCCCTTTGACTAACTGTGATACTTCAGCCAATTATTGCACTTGATCATCTCATTGTCATATTGTGGCATGATGCTTGGTGAGGGTAGGATGTTAGTCAGGGTCCTCAGGTGTGCATATAGTACATGGTGTTACATTACTTAACACATGGCATTCATGCCTCAAGTGGTGCTGCAGGGCTGCCTCTGTCGGATGCACATATTACACTCCCTGTACATGCTTGTGAGCAGGTCATGTAATTTTAGGCATCCCTGTTATTATTTGAGTGAGTCAGAGGGGGTATCATTCCCAGGGTTCCTACAGAGCCAGTGTATGTGCTATGCATTGCCTCTTTGCCAAGGTCAGGGCATACTGGGCACGCCTCCTTCTGCCTACTGGGGTAGGCTCAGGTTGTTCCTCCTCTAAGTCATGCTCTGCCTGTGATGGCCTTGGCAATGGTGGGGGGCTGTTTGGCCCAGCCCTATGCTGGTCCTGCTGTAGCTGTTTTCGCAAGATCATATTATGTAGCATAGCACATACCATGACAGTTTTTGGGTACATGTAGTTGGTGTGTACTGCAAGGCTCCACCAGATGTGTCCAGACACCGGAACCGTGACTTGAGCAGCCCAAATACATGCTCTATTACATTACGTGTTTGTGCGTGTGCCTCATTATGGCATTCCTGTTCAGGTGTGTGTGCGTTTCTGATGGGTGTCATCAGCCACGGCTCCAGTGCATAACCTGCATCCCCCACTAGGTGTCCGTGTGGGATGTCCCCATTGGCAAATGTCTGGTACAGCTGTGTCAAATGCCAGATGTGAGAATCATGGTAGCTCCCAGGGCAGCCAGCACACACATTCATTATTATGCCCTGGGCATCACACATGACCTGGCAGTTGATGGAGGGGAAGCCCTTGTGGTTAATGTAGGCCCTACCCCGCTCACCGGCTGGTGCTTTGATGCGTATGTGCGTGCAGTCTATTGCACCCACTACCTCAGGGTATTCCGCTATTTGCTGGAAGAGACGCATATTGCTGGCCAATACCTCACAGGCATTGGGGAAATATACATAATCACTGACATGTGCTGACATGGCATCCAGGAACTGGTGCAGTACCCTGGAGGCTGATGCCTGTGATATCCCCATCATATCACCAGTTGGTCTCTGGAAGGTACCTGTTGCTAGTATTCTTAGGCCAACACATACCTTGGTTTCCACTGGAATGGGTTCCCCTCTGTTGGTTCTGTATGTGAGGCGTGGCCTGCACAGCTCCACTTTTTGCTGCAGGAGGTCTCTGTCCACTCTATAGCACTCTACTATCTCCAGCTCATGTAACCCGTGGTAGGTGACCCTGGGCCTGTACACTCTTCTCCGTCTCCTCACTGTGGGTTGTCTGGCAACATCTGCATTGTCACCACCCAGAGCAAGTCGCCTATGTCTCATTATAACAGCTATGGCAGCCCCTAACATTTCTGCTCTGAGTTCAGCTTTTTCAGTTTTCACTTCTAATAGCTTATTCCTGTCTTGCAATGTCTCTTGAGAGAAACATCTTGCACTGCTGTTTGCAGATTTTTAAGTGTTGGGCTGAGCTACTATTCTGCCTGTGTAATTGCCTGCTTCTAATTGTTTTCACCTGCTAGCTCCAGCAGTATTCCCTGCTAGCTTCCTACTAATTCTGTTGCTTCCTTTTTTCCTTTCTGTTTCCTCAGGGGGGAGCAGCGTGTATACCAGCAGAAACACGCTCACAGTGGCTTACACGCGTGCACACATGCTTACACGGTTCAGAATCTGCTTATTCAGGTTAAAACACACGCACACCAGCTCAAACAGTGTTACAGGTCTGCCAACAGCCTTCTACATGCTAAGTCTGCCCTACACGTGTGCACACCTGCACAAACAGTGTTAAACATCTACCAACACGCTCCCACATGCTCAGTCTGCCTTACACTCGCGCACACTGTCTTACTCGTGCTTCATGGCGCACGCATGCACGCCCAGCAAGAAACTTTGGTGTAGGCAACAGTGTACACCTTCCATTTCTTGACTTTCCCATGCTTATGTTGTGGCAATCCTCTTTCCATGATATGTGTCTGACATCTGTCATGTAACTTTGACCTCCAATGAACTGCATTTCTTTCTGCCATTCCCCCCTGTGATGTCACCTATCTCCTACTCTGTTCCTCTCCCTTCTGTAACTCTTACACTACTCAGAATGTGCTCATTTGCTATGTGACAGTGGAATTCAGTATCCTAACACTCATTTGCATCAGATTGCCTACTAATGCTTAGTTATATGTCTTAGACTCAGCTTCCCCCCTTAGCAACCACTAAACGGTGGCCATGTTGTTTTTGGTCTGCTGGTCCCTGCATTGTAAATCCATGTATTGCATAAAACCCACATTTGTGGGTTTATAACCTTCATTTTTATGTTTTATACAGCGCAGCCGAAAAAAAAATATATATTTTTATTACTTTTGCATCAGGTTACCTTGCCAATGGCCACACATTTGGCCATTGGCATGCTGCCTGACACATATGCACCTTTATTTGGAGCTGACATGGCTCCATTGTGGTTTTTGCAGAAACGTATTCAGTTGTCAACTGAGTACGTTTCTACAGCTAAAACGGCTCTTACACGGGCTGTTTTAGGCTTCCTGGATCACTAATCAACCTCATTTGCATGCTATTCGGCTGCAAGTGAGGTGATTAGCTTATCCATGCCCACTCCGTGTAAGAGACGTTTTAGCTGGTCTCTTATACAGACTTTGGGCTATTCCTGGATCGCGAAGGCTGCATGGAGTCTTACACTACTCTTAGACTCCGTGCAAGCCTTCGTGAATCCTGCCCCTTTCTCCTCATGAATCCTCAAGGGCCACCCTATGCGTATGCCCATGACTCCACCACCACCCTTTTCTGAGTATGATGCATTTGATCATGATATTCTTGTATAGTGCACTTCTCTTGTCTCTTTTTTACAGTTTCATCACCACCAGGTAGCAGCGGCTCAACATATCCCTGATCCTTTCCTGTCCTCCGCACTACAACCAAGAGATTGGGTGTACATCAAGTCATTCTCTCGAAAAACAGCACTTCAACCATGCTGGAAGGGGCCCTTCCTGGTTCTACAGACGACATCATCAGCGATCCGACTACAAGGCTCACCCACCTGGATTCACATATCGCACATCAAGAAGGTCATCCCATCTAAAGATCAACAGCCTCTACCTTTTACAACTCCTGATTCTCCACCTCTTGCTACTCGTACTCGAAGCCATACTGTACCAGCATCTGACAATGCCTGACGTTTATCCATTTGGACAACCTCACCCTCCCGAAATAATACAAGTGCAACCACCATTTCCACAAAAGCACTGCACAGCTATTTTGGTGTCTATTTTTGTTGTTTTGTTATTTTTACTGTGGCCATTTTTATTTCCTGCTCCAACTACGCCTCATACCAAACAAGCTACATGGCATCCACCTTTCAACACCTACCAAGCCATTAAATACGCTTATGCGTCATCCCTTAATGTCTCGGACTGCTGGATTTGCACTGCTATTCCTACTGTTCATGGGGGATTGATGCTAAATATAGTCCCTTTAGGGGTTAATGAAACCTGAATGAATCTGATCTACAATACATAAAATGTTATTTCAAAGGACAAGATAGCATTACAGTTGTCCCTCCGCCAAAACGGAACTGTGTGTTTTCAAAAACTTGGTAAAACTAGAGTAGGGTGGAGCCATTGTAACAAAACAGTGGTACATAACTGCACTGCAGACAATTCGGGTTGTGTAACAGATTTCTCACCTATAAAAAGACTTGTTAAAAACTCTATAGCTAACTTTTCTCAGAAAATAGAACCTGTCTATTGGAAAATATTCCAAGGACTGCAGGACGCCGGGGATTGCTTTGAGTCTATTAACATCACCATTAAAGTAGAAAATTGTTATTTTGTGTGCGGAAGAAAAGCATATAAATGGCTACCAGGAAACTGGTCTGGCAGCTGCTTCCTGGGCTACCTAGTCCCAGCTATTCAACATGTATCTGCATTACCTAAAGGAAAAATTCAGAATGTTCGAGAGGTCAAGAAGCCTGCCAATCCTGTAGGTCAAGTTGATGCTTCATGGATCTATCACCATGATTTAGCTCATGCTGGCACCAAAGGACTGTCCCATATGGACTTGGGTGATGACGTCATATCATGGGCTGGTATAATTCCATCATATGGAGCAGTGAAATCAATTTGGGAACTGAGAAAGCTATCTAAATTGCTTGAAATATTAAGCAATGCTACATTCTCTGCCTTAGAACTAGTGACTGATGAATTGACTGCTATGAGAGCTGTAGTACTCCAAAACCGTATCGCTCTCGATTTCACCCTAGCGGCGAAAGGAGGAACTTGCACTTTAATCCAGGAGGAGTGCTGTACATTTATTCCTGACAATCAGCATGAAATTGAAAGCCATCTTGAACTGATTCAAAGAATTTCCGAACTCTCAGAAGCCAAAGAGGCTGATAGTTCAACATGGGCATGGTAAACCACCTGTTCTCAGACTGGGGAGGTGGACTGTTGAAGTTGATTTTATTAATTGCAGTATTAGCAGTTGTTGCTTTTCTTGTCTTATTTCTAATCACAACACTGATCTTGAAATTAATGTCTTCAAAATTTGTGAAGAAAGGGCCTAAGTTTTATATGCCTGCAGCTATGAATGTAGACGATGAAATGACAATGTTTTCCAATGATGAAAAGACCAGTAGCATGGTTATGTTAGATTTGGGGCAAATGTATGATAGGTTAAATGGTGATGCTTACACAGCATCAAATGGGGGATTGTAGAATACGAACAGCCAAAGCATATGTTTGAGGGAATTGAGTATGTGACAGTCTGTATGTATTAAGATGTACTGTGAACTTTGAATGAACTCTGAGCAATGAAAAAATACTGACAAACAAGAGTCTGCTTGAAAGCAGGAAATGTGCCTTTTATAGAAGTGTATCCAATTTTCTTTCTCTGCCTAGAGATATGACGATGTGAATTGTCTTATGTTTACGGGTAAACCTTTGATTGGTTAATTGCCCTGTATAATGACCTAATTGGTTCATTTTATACTTTTTTACTGTCAGCAATATCACCAGTATATAACCTTGTTTATTCCTTTGTTCTGGGAGTCTCCTTGGTGCTTTCCATGGGGCTCCCACACATGTGTGCTGTAGTTAATAAAAACCACTGAAATTGTGAAAGAACTGTATTTGTCTTCATTTTCAAAGTAATGTGTAACGTAACACCACATAGGTGGCAGTACACTAAACACCGAAAGTGTGATAAGAGACTTAGGGACACATGTGGACAGTGGTCTCACCTTCGATAACCACATTGAACAACAGTCAGGAAATCCTTCTATGTGGCACACCTCATGACTAACGGCTTTTCATCCAGAAAAAAGGAGGTCATTGCCCCACTGTACTCATCCTTCATTAAACCCATTATAGAATACAACGCCTCATTTGGTATGTACCTGTCAAGACATCTGCAACAACTGGAAAGGCTGCAGAAATTCCTCACTAAAGGAATCACAGGCCTAAAGCAGATGCCCTATGCTGACCATCTAAAAAAACTCCACCTATACTCTGTCACATATCGTCTACTCAGAGGCGATCTCTGCTTAACATACAAGGCCATGTCAAACCCAGAGCTGTTGGACATGCTACACTTAAAGAAATCCCAAACTCTCAGAGACACATGCTCCAGGAATCTAAACTTCTCATCACAATGAACAAAACATGCTGGAGTGATAGGTTCCTGACCCAGAGACTCCCCAGACTCTGGAATAGACTGCCCATACATGGTAAGCAGAGCGCCTTTTTGGCCGTCTTCAAAAGGAACCTTGATGGTTTGATGGGAGATAGGAAATTCACCCCGGGGATCACATCAGTCGCCCTGTTAGGGAGGGGTCTGGGGAAGTAAATACTGTGGGAAGAAATAGCCAGGGAATTGTTATGGCTAGGCTTGTATAGGCCCTAGGGCCGATAGCCTAGTACCAACCTATGAACCTATTACTGTCTAAAGCTGTGCAGTGGTAAGCGGGAGTAAGCACTATTAAGCAAGAGTAAGCATATTTAAGCAGTAGTAAGTGGGTTTACGCCCATTTGCATGGGGGTAAGCAATACACCCATAGGTTAAGCAATATTGAAGTTAACTCTCTGTAAGCATATTTAACTCAAGGCTAGCGCTGCTTACCGTCACGCAAACCCGCTTACAATTGCCTTAATCACTCTGTATGCAACAGCTGCTGCCCTGGCCAGAAACAAACTAAACAGACTTTGTATGTTTTGAACCCATGACCCTGTATACTATAGTCACAGTAATTAACCACTAAGTCATCACAGCAGTACATAAGATTGAGGTATTACCAAACAGATCCTCACTATAGAAAAATCAAACTGAACATGTGAAAGGAATTTATATACAGTTTTATGTTGTATAACCTACTACATAACATAAATATGTGAACTGGAGTACTGCATTAAGGCCAGATGTAAGGTGTCATTGCAATAAAGTGTTGAAATCCCCTAATAAACACAAGGACCCCATACAGTGTACATACACATGGATCATGGATACCAAACACATATATAACATGTAGTGAATACTAAATCAATCCCAAACAGCAAATAGAATGCAAATTAAAAAATAAGCAGTGCTAAGCATTTCACAGCCCATCTTAGTAAGTGTAAGCAATGTGCAGGCCAGCTAACTCAGTCTGCCCATTGGTAAACCCCTTTAAGCAATGACAACCTTAGGTAAGCAGGTTTGCCCATCGCTTAGCATTTTCAAAACCATCCAATCACGGCAAAGTGTAGGAAATCATCCTTATTCAAACCCAACAGCTGGGAATACATCTCATTACTGGTTGCAGCTTTCTCCTGTAGACACTATGACTGGTACTGGAGAGGGTGTGCACTTCTGGGCATAGCGCTGGGGCATCCAGGAGTCCAGCATCAAGGCAGGACTCCTTGTGAAAGACCATGACCAGAGACTGCTGCAGGGCCAGTACCAGGGTACCCAATACAAAGTGGAAGCCTGGGACTGTCTCACCTGTGACCTCACCAGTGCCACTGGCATACCCCAAACTGGTGAGCAGGTCAGGCATCACTATGCCGACCTGAAGCAGAGAAAGGGGGTTCTCTTGGATCAGTGGATCCAAGAGGCAAGGAGGACAGGGGATTTCCCAGCCATGTGTAAGTATCGGTCCATTACCTGTTTAATAATTTGCAGCTCATGTATATTATGGATAGGTATGACTAAATATTCCTCTTATGTCTTTCACAGTGCAGATGAATGGGCTGCGAACCAAGAAGCTTATGCCTGTAGATTGCAGCAGTTCTGACGTGAGGCAGGTTAGTAATACTCTTGCATGTATTGTCATGGGAAATAAATCTAAAAGTAGTAGTAAGTTAATTGCCTGTATAAAACCTGTATTGTTTAAGGCATGTACTGCATACACCAGAGAATATGGCAGGAAGAGTCTCATATAGGTTGTATGTAAATAAAAGCATAATAACCTGACAGTAAAGGTCTAACTGCTGGGCTGAATGTGTTTACGCTGGTATCATATGGTAATGTAGAGTTGCAATCTCTTAATAGTACTGTTGTATTAAGCACTGTTACCCACATAAAATGTGTAGGAATGTCTGTATATGACTGTTGTAATCCCAAGAGGTCATATAGTACAACTGAGAGAGACTTAGGCAGATAACAGTGAAAAGTCAGACAATGTAATCCAAATAGCACACTCAACTCGAGACGTGAACAGTTGTATTTTTAGCACACACAGCCATGGTTCAAATCCTGGGAGTGGTAGCAGGCTATATGCAGAATCATACCCACAATTGTACAGAATGTCCAGTAAATTGGCCCATATCTGCTGCCTGTCCCCCTGGCAAAGCAGTGGGATGTTTAGGCAGCAAATAAGAAATACAGCTGATTGTCAGACATCTATATGAACAAACCTGTCACTCTAGCAACTCCCCAAAATGTTATGAGAGTAATAAGCCAAGTATGTCTCATCTCCACCCCCATGTTGTCAAGCTGTGACCAGAGTGTTTGCAGTAACAGAGTGAGACATTTGTGCATAATACTAATGTGGAATCTGGTAACATGTGATGCAACATTCGGGTAGTGAAAAAAACATTGCCCCCACAGGTTTGTCAGATACGAAAACTGTGCCTAGAAATAAAAGATCAATATCCTGTACTGGTACTGTTTGGTATTGCATGGCATTGTTAGTGTTGCAGTTGCTCTGAATAATAAGGTATTACTCGTCACTGTCATCCACACTGTGCTACATAATAAAACTGTCTAGGAAATACTGTATAAGAGTGTTGTACTTGCAAGGTCAGATTGTAAAACTACAGGAGAATTATAGACAGAAATCAGACAAGAGATACACAGCAATATCTACATAGCATGCTCAACTGTGATGGACACTGTTTTATGTTTAGCAGACACAGCCATGGTTCGAATCCTGAGAGTGGTAGTAAGCTGTATGCAGAATCATACCCCCAAGTGTACAGAATTGTCCAGAATGTCCAGTTAATCGGCCCATATCTGCCGGCTGTTACCCCGACTACCTGGCATATTAGTGTGCTAATCTCTGACATGTAGGCAGCATTTCGTGTCATATAAATGACTGTGAGGCCTGTACATATTTGGAAAATGTCAATGAAAACAAACCTGTCATTGTACAATTCACCAAAGGTTTAAGAGGGCAATAGTTAAAATATGTACCGGTTCAACTGCATGTGGTCAAGACATGTCCAGAGTGCATGCAATAAGAGATGGACAGGTATGTGCATAACATCAACCTGGAATCTGGGAGTATGTGTAGAAACAGGCAGTGTTAACAAACAATACCTCCAAAGGTATACCAGGTAAGAGGTGTATAATGCAGGTAAAACTCAGTTCACATATATAGTTGTCTACATCCATTTCACTGTCCAAACCAAGGCCATAGGGTAGTGTACTAACACCTGTAAGGTACAGATCACAGCACTGACTAGGAAAGCAATGAGAACTACAGGAATATACTAGTTGTTAACTGACATTTCCCCCACCATATTTGCAACAATAAACTAAATACACAAATACACAACTCAATCAGTATTTTCTGCATTAAATCTACTGTTGGGGCATATGTTCTATTGTATGATACATATTTAAATATGTTTCTGTGCATGTGCCATGTTGAAATACTCCCACATTGGTGGCAGGCTGCCATCAATGTACCTTGCGTGCTGTTGTAATGGCCACTGTGGTTCCATATATGCATGTGTTCTGTTTGCTATGCAACTGATCCATATCTGGTGTTTTGGGTTAATGGGAAT
>NC_056745.1:865047303-865109803 GCF_019279795.1 Protopterus annectens
TGATGGTATATCTGAAGGGTATTTCGAAAACCTGCAATATAACTAACATCCTGTCATTGTGAAATGTGCTCACATGGATGAACATAATGGTGGGACACATGGCCTACAGTAAGGACATGTGTGAAACATCACCTTTTTACATTGCTACAGCAGTGTATATACCAGTATTACAATGGCAACTGTTACATATCTACACTACGGCATATCATAATACTGTGGTCCACAGCCCTTAAAATCTGCAGTGTGGTCTCAAAATGAGTAATGAGTGTGTAATACAGAATCATAGGTTAGGGCAGCAAATATGGGAAATGCATACCTTCACAAACACTGGAAGCATATGCATGCACATGCTCCAGATAAAATACAGTGGAAGCAGCTGTTGAGGTACTGATTGCATGTATTTGTCATGGAAATGCACCTTTCAGCCAGTACACATCCCCAATGTCACACCATGTATTGGTCTGCTGTCCAAGACTTTTGGACATCAAATGTGCACACTTACCTGCAACAGAGGCAGGCATGGCTTGCACACATCTTACATGACATGGCATGGGCCCCATACCCAACAGGTAACACCCATGAGCTGGACATGTATCCATACCTTACCACTGCATATGCCATGGCAAACAGTACAGACCGTCATTTATGTGGCAAGGATGTATGGGACAGGAATGATGTAGGAAATAAACAGATAGCCATCCAAGACAAATTATGTCACATGTAGTAAACTGGTCATGCCCAGTAACATGCCACAACACTGAGGGGGTTGCAGGAATGTCCAACAAGTACTGGCTGTGGAGTATCTGTGTCAGCAATTGCCTGGACTCTGCAAGCATGTGGCCTATGTGTTAGGGTAATCAGACGTGGCAGGTGTACCACAGGAAACATCAGCCAGGCCTCTCTGCAGGCAGTGTATGCATAACAGAAGTGGTTCCCAACAGTGATGCATTGCAATGTGTACTGGTGTACCATGACCACGTTGGAAACCTACAGACAGTATCATGTAAGATACATATGCTGCACAACCAACACCTCACCCCACCTCAGGCCCATCATCCCCATCTGTACTGTGCTGGTACCAGAGAACAGCTGTATGTTTGTTATTCATTACCTGGGACTAGGCTGTTACATGTGGTGTTCAGTGTTTGGGACACTGCAAACTGACATGCATGTGTAGGCCATAGTTGTCAAGCATCTGCAAAAAGGCTGAAGGTGGGGAGGGAGTATCATCATGACATACCAGTGCACTGCAGCAGGGATACTAAGGATGCTACGAATGGCTGTATCTGCACACAGTCAGGTTCAGGAACTGTGGCAGGTGTAATCTGACTCCACAGCAATAGTGGTGGCAGGGTGTGAACTCCAAGGGATGTGGACATGAGTTGACCTTGCAATTATGCATAGTTGGGGGACATGTATAGGGCAGACTGACCATATACTGGCAAGTGCAGATGGCCCATGCTAGTATACCCCTGCCAGGAATAGTGACTGGTGTAATACACATAGTAGCTGCAACAAACCGTCATGATATGGGTGTGCACACATATGCACCCACAAAGTGTATGCATCACAGTCAACATCAGCATAACTAACACATTTGTTAGACACTGCATTTGAATGTACAGGACATATGTCACATATTAGGCTTATGTAATGTTAACATATGCAGTGATGTGGTCCCATGGCATATCAAGGAAGAGGGCGCCATATCAATAAGGGTGTGTACACACCCCATAGCCACAGTAAGGTTTGACGTTTGTCAGTGTAATAGTATCATATTGGTCAAACATGCACCGCTGATGTTGAGATCTGTAAATCAGACATCAGGCATTCACAAATTACATCTGTCCACATATCATCCCAGGTATGTGTTGGACAAACACATAGGGGCTGTGATTATTAGAGCAGACATAACTGACACAGTAATACAAATTCAGCAATAGTGCATACACCTGTGAGGTATGGTGCACAGTACATGCCAGGGTGCAGAACAGGTACACAGCAATACTGTGTACATGGGTGCAGTGATTTTCAGGGGAAGGGCCATCACTTACTAACACAAGCCATGCATCACACACATGTATACTGTTGTTAGCATGGATTGACTATGGCTGCATTGCATGCTGTTGAGTACCATATGTTATGCATGTTGACACATGGGTAATGGGAGGTCTGTGTGTACTATCCTTGTGCAACCTCACCTGTAGGTGTGTGTGTGTGTGTGTGGGGGGGGGTATTTTGTCTGTAAGTGCAATCTGGTGGAGTGGAGGGGTTGATGCATTTATGATGTGTGTGTGCATGTGTGTGTGTTTGTGTGGGTGTCCATCAGTACTTGCCTTTGGAATCATGCAGTACATGGACATGGACTGACACAAGAGACACCAGGAATACTTGTCTGATATGCAATCTCAAGACAGCTGATAGTATAATAAAGTCTGTAGCATGGAACATGTATTCATAGGGACACTAGACACCAGGTATACCATTAAAATTGTAATCAGCAGAAGGGTGAACGACTACCCATATATGCAGCACTACAGATGCATTGGGGAATTACTAGACAACACCAGAGAGTATATCCATTTATTACTGTTGTCCACATAATAAGTTGATTGAGCAGCAGATCTTGCATCTATTGAGCAATAGTTACGTATGACACTCCAGTGCGTGACATTATTGAGTGAATGCAGTAGCCCTTAACATATGGGGGCCATGCTCACAATGTCTGGACATACCCAGGGTGAACACTGGATGACAGCAGTGAGGCCATGTAAAACCTACTCCAATCAAGTCAAAGAGTTAATGGAATAACAGTTCATGTGTCGTGATCACTTGTCTAGGCATTTAGAAGAATGATACATTAATGAGTGGTATTAATGAGTGTATGTTACCAAGTGTGATGCAGGATGGGAAACGTACGTGAATAAACTTGGGACTGTCTGTAAACTCAGAGACAGGTAGGTATTATTGTGAAATTTCAGGGTGTGTGTGTGTGTGTGTGTGTGTGTGTGTGTGTGTGTGTGTGTGTGTGTGTGTGTGTGTTTGTATGTGTGTACTATTATGCAATGCCGTACAGGTCTTAATGTGTGTTTCTTGTTTTCCCCTCACAGGTGGCAAGGTGGGTCAGGGTTCCCCCTGCATGCAATCTGATGCTGGTGTCCATACAGACACCAAAAATGATGATTGGACTGTTGAGGCACAGGCGGGGTAGTCAGAGGCCGAAACTGCACCATCGTTTGACATCCCCCTGTTAGCCATCCCAACCCCACACACAGCCACAGTGCCTATAGATACCCCATCACCAGTGGCCATAGCAGAGGGACAGTTGGCAGTTGGTGGCAGTGCACAGGAGAGTGTGGTATCTATCCCTAATTTGGACACAGCAGGCATACCCAGATGTCCGGCAGGGCACCACATAGGCAGATGTACCAGGGTGCTCATGGGAGAGCCACCGGTCATCATGCCCCTGGCAAAAGTGCCACAACTAGTACAACCAGACGCATGTTTCAGACTGTCGTGGGGGGCACAGGCAGGTATGGAACTGTACACCAGACAGGGTCTGAGGCTGCAGAGGGCTGCTCTCTCATCTGTAAGTGAGAACTTCCATGAACTTTCAGGTGCCCTCAGTGATTATACCGAGGTCATGGACAAATGGCTGGGTGAGATAGTGGGCCTCATCAACCGTGGATTGTCTGTGGTCGAACATGTGGTGGGAGTGGGGCAATGGCCATGTGGATGTAGGCCAGCAATATCAACAGCTGGCAGTCAACATGGATGTACAAGGACACCAAGGCGCTCCCGTAGTGTCAGTACTAGCCTCAGCACTGCAGGGGGGCTCTGTCCATACTACACCACAGCAGGCCATGTGTACATGGCCCTGGCCAGTCCCAGGAGGGACCTGGTTCCAGTGTATATCTGTCATCATCAGGGGAGAGTAGCACATTGAAGCCTGTACCTGGACGTGCCCATGGAACCCCTGGCAGGCACAGTCTGAGTGTCCATGGCCAGAGGTGGTGAATAGCACACCCTGCCAGGTATAGTCTGCAGCTGTCCAAGAAACACCTGTATAGGGCAGCCACATGGCAGAACTGTGTGCATGCATACCCACACACTATACAAACACACCTAGGGCAACCCTATACTTACACACACTACATCACTACACCCATATCACCTAATTACAGTCCTCACCCACACACATGGTGTCAAACATATGGCCCACCCTCGGTCTCTGGCAAACCAAAAACACACCCTGTGCGTATGATGATACCTGTGCCACATCTCGATGCAGGGACAGGCTAATATGGTTCTGATGCACACAGTAACTGTACTACAGTGTACCAATGTATCGCTGTGTAGCATGTTGTCAGCAATAATGTTTAATGCTTACATGTCAGGTACTGTAGCTGTCCAGCCATGATGTATTATAGCTGTTAGTAACACTGAGTGATTGTGGTCTCCATAATGTTATCCATTTGTGTTGTAGGTGTACATGAGTCAGCAAGAAGGTGGTCTGCTGTCATATTCCAGAAGGGTTATGGCACTGTGGTGACACCATGGCTGTGACATATCCTGGGTACAGTTGAACACATGTCACAGGTCTGTATAACAGTTACTGCCTGTGCCACATGGACAGGTGACCCCCTGGGACATGTATAATCAGCAACCTGATGTAGATCCATCTACATACATGCACACTCTTACTTGGCAACACTGGGACTAGACCCCTACCTAGGTATGTAGTGCTACTGATGTGTGTGGCTTTTATTGCACACACCACACAGAGCTTAGGATGAGGTGTGTTCCAGGTTACATGTTACATGCAGAACATCCTCAGACATGTACAGTATGTTAATGGGGGATGTAATGGCTGTATATGCACGATACATAGTGTGACATACCATCATATACACATTGAAGTAAAATGTCCATTAGGCAGTAGTTATACCATAAGCTCTACACACCAAGCGCACCAGGTAGCTGGATACCATAAAATTTTTATTCATATAATTCTCGGTTAAGCACTTTCTTCCCCTGCATGACACTTTGGGGACATCATCAGAACCAAAAGAAACATCCCCCTATCTTTTGGTCAACCCATTTATACAGCCAATAGTACAATAATTCAATTATCCAATTAATTAATACATCAAGTGTATCTTAACTGAGAAACATATATTTAAAACGTAAAAAATACATTTACATTATATACATAGCCATAATAAAGACATAAGTAGAAATACTTTGTATAACCAAATCATAAAATTAAAGCCTTTTTCCTTAGACTAGGTACCAGGGAAATAAAATCATTTACGCCTGGTACTTCCAAGGCATTTAATTAAATACAATTCTCTCAAATCAACCTGAAATTCCCACCAACCACCTCTGAAATTATGTGGCACAACTTCCAAAATCCCAAATTTAAATATTGTGCCCCTCTGGCATTCTAATGTGTGCCTATAAAGGGCATTGCTAGTGTTCTTCTTACTAATAGCATGTAAATGCTCATAAATCCAGGTCTTGAAGTTCCTGACCGTTTTACCAACATAAAAATGTGCATGTTTGGCAAACAGAAATATAAATAATACCCTTGGTGTTACAATTACCTTATATATGTGTGTGTGTGTGTGTGTTTACCATATGTCCAAAACATGGAGTGGAGTCATACCTCAGCACCAATAGTCTCAACCTCTTAGTGCAAGGGAATGTCATGTATGTATTGCAGGTATATATGTAGACTGTTGCTACTGTAACAGGGGTTGTCTTAACAGACATGTTGTGTGTGGGAGGTCACATCTGCTTTTGACATGTACACCATCAGTTACTGACAGACATCCTAAGGACATCATATTACAGTACCACTGATAGCACAGTAATGATCCTGTGGATCATTAGCAGCAGAGATATGACCAATATATGTGTGCACTCTGAAACTCTCTGGTCAGTCCAGAGGTTTACACAGATCCCCTTCGTGCAAGACTTGTGGAACAAGCCTGACAATGTGGATGTTAACAGCCAAGTACATGGGTATATCACGTAAATACTGGACTACATATACCCACACAGTTTATGCATTCACACATGCCTGTCTGTCCTGACACATTATAACTGGTGGTGCAGAAGTCACATGGCCACATACTACCCAGTAGTTAGTGACATACATCTCTACAAAATCCCACTGCTTTGTCAGAAATACACAACAGTTATGAGGGCCTGGCAGCAGTACGTCTTGCAAATATCTGGACATAACATCACACTGGGTAATTACACTAGGCTGCTAGGCATGTAACAAAGCACTGTGCAAACTACAGGCAAACTGCTACAGCACTGGACTATATTTTGTATGGGGGAACACACATGTACCTGCAAATATAGCAGGCTCTACAGGCATGTCACAGCACAGATTAACAGACACCTGTGAGAAAGTGCATACCCACAGCCAATGTGAACACAGCCACAGCCACATATGGTTCACAAGCTTAATATGACACTATATGCACTGTCTGATAAACACCTGTGCCACTCACACACTAACCCTACATAAACTGGGTCATGACACAGTGTGGCCCAATACCTGTCTGTGGTATGGGACACGTGTGTTTGGCCCTACAAACATGTGAGCCGATAGGGTACCATACACTGGAGCAGCATGTAACACCAGAAAGAACAGGACCAAGAACAATGCCATCTACCACAGTCTGTGTACAGGCCAAGTTACGTGTTCACAATACACATACTGTCGATAATCACCATAAGTAGACAGACCCCATTACTGTACACACAACTGCAGAATTCTCAGGTTAAGTCCTCATAAATAACCCCTACTAAACAAAACATGTCTAGCAGTCTGATATCTGACTGGCTTGTTATCAGATATGATGTCAATAAATAATGGTGTACAGAACATATGCACCTCTTACTGAATGACATATGTACGATGGTTGGTAAACTTGTGGCTGGAGCCACAAACACTGGGCCAATATTGGCATGTTGCTGTGATAGCCTCATACATTTACTGTTGTAACAGGGTTTGTTGTGATATATGTCCTATGAGGGATATGAAGTCAGTAACTCTCATGGCTGTCACCATGTACTGACTGCAATCCTCAGGCTATGCTTCTGCAGTTCTAAGATAAGTGATCTGTAAGTAACACAAGAAACATAAGACTCCAAACACTGCCCAGTCTGCAGATAACTGTACAGGCGGGAGTTTCCTCAAATACATAGCACTGTCATGACAGGTATTAAATCATGTAGACCAGCCATATCCACACGCACCCTGTTAAACCAACATTACTCCAAATGCAGAAGAGCAGCACTTACATTCTGTAGTCATGTCTGGCACATCCCCCTCCTGTTTGTTGGCCTGTCTCCACAGTGTATGTCGTTAGAGGTAACTTCCAATACCATCTGTGATGCTGTTTGCCAAACACTGGCATGAGGTCCTGCTCACAGTGAATGAAAAGGCCCAACACCCACATGATGTTCTTAGATATTGGAGTGTGTTTCCATGCAATTAGCTATGGGAATGCTACCACAGCTGTTCCACATACAATCAGCTAGAGAGGGACTGCAATTCATGCAGAAGCCATCAGCTGATCATGAGCATCACTTACAAAACACAAGCTGCTGCCTAAGCAAAGCAGGTGTACTTCTCCACATCCACCAGAGAGGGAGTGAGAGAGACAGACAGAGATAAAGTAAGACAGGGAGGGGGTGGGAGAGTAAAACTTAAGCATGTTTATGTTGCACACTTACCACTAAGGGGTTGCAATCCCCTGCCTGACTATGCATTGTTATCACATGTTTACATAGTGATTGCATGCACCACACAGCTTACATGGTGGAGAACTGTCCAAAGGTATAGCTGATGGTGAGTGACATCTGCAACAGTGATATAGGAGTGATAAGGTAGGTGTAGTACACGTGCCTGTCCACATGAACAGATGTCAGTGTTGACACAGCCACAATCTCTCAGGGACTCACACACATTAACACAGTTGGCAGGGTCAGGAATAAACTTCCTAACTAGCTAGTTTGCCACAATACAGTAATACGCAGGTATGACATGTACCACAGGGGTTATCAGGATTATATATGAGCAATAGGTTTGTGAAGGTGTCTGACATCTGACGGTATGCTTGAGTAGGCCAATGGGAGGTGTGGTGAGTGTGAATGGGGTCGAAATCATTATACTCAACACACACAGACACAGGGTGCCACTACGGACATGCATGAATGCATTGCTTCACAGGTGTGTAGTGGTTGACTGTGCCAGGGAGCTGATCAAGGCCAGGTGAAGGCTATACCTTGGCATCAGGCCACATGACAATGGTCTGCAGTGTGGCTCAGGGGTGTAGTTTCTGGATTGGCCCCCACAGGTGGGTACTGTGTTCACCAATATATCATGAATGTATTCATCTGCAGCAGCTGGAAAGGCCACAGAAGTACCTCACAAAGAGGATTACTGGCCTCAAACAAATGCCCTAAACTGACTGCCTTAAAAAACTCCAGCTTTACTCCATAGCATATCGCCTACTCTGAGGTGATCTCTACCTAACATATAAAGCTATGTCAAACCCAGAGCTTTTGGACATGCTACACCTAAAGAAATCCCAATCCCTCCAAGCTACATGTTCTAGGGACCTAAACCTTGTCACCACAATAAACAGGACATGCTGGAGGGATAGATTCCTGTCCCAGAGACTTCCTACACTCTGGAACAAGCTACCGATATATGTCAAGCAAAGTTCTTCATTAGCACTCTTCAAGAAAAATCTTGATGAGTGGATGGGAAATAGGAAATATACCCCAGGATCACTTCTGTGTCTCTGCTGGACAGTGGCACAGGAAAATAACTTTCTTGGGTGGTGTAAGCTATGGTACCTTGCTGGCTAGGCTTACATAGGCCCTTGGGCCGATAGCCTAGTACCTACCTATGAACCTATAAACCATCCAGTCATCTCAGTTACTATTGTGGGTGGCCAGTGCTGTGCAATGCTTGCCATGTATGTGTTCTATAGTCCATGACATGGACGGTGTCTGGGATGTGCACATGTCCCACATGCATGTTCTGTGACATGTGGAACTGTACCTGGGGTGTCTGGGCCATGTTGTGTACACAGACTGTTATTAGATGTGCCATTTCTGGTCTTATGTGGTAGGAACTGCCAATGGACACTAGGTTGACCCTGCACCTACACTGACAGCATGATACAGGTATTCCCTGGTGTCAGTGGCATCTGTCCATACAGGGAATGTGTTTAAGGCATGGTATGTCCTTTGTGGGTTGCATTTGATGGCACTGCAGTTGTTGCAGGCGTCCAGTGGGGAACATAGTGAAGGTGCACTGTCTGCAATTATGTGCCTATTGTAGTGATGGGACAGGGTGCCATGCCCTCTGTAGTTCACTGCAATCACACCATGGTTACTCTCCGTGGGCAATATCTAGGGAACTACCAACAAAATGGTTGTTGCCTAGCAGATTGTGTTTGTGTATGAGACATGGGTTGAAAGTGCTCTCTGGGTAATACAAGGGTTGTCTAAATTGTTCGCCAGGCCATGATGTCAAATGTAGGGGTATGGAGTTTCAACCCCATCATCTCTGCTATTTGACATCTGTTATCCTTGTAAGGTGGACATTGTGAAATATAATAGGCCCAGCATATAAGAAATTTGCAAAATCCACTACACAATGAGTTTAGTTGTTACGCAGCCACCTCTACCCATGATACGAATGAAAACAAAGACACACACACCTAGTGTCACAGTTACCTTGTCTGGGATTAGAACTCCTACCTAACTAGCACATCACACTACAGCACTACTCAGTTATAGCACATGTTACAGAGATTACTGGGCTCTTCTTTCCTCAAAGGTGTATTTCAAGGTGAATTACATCAGCAGGCTTTCCAAAAAAAGGGCAACAGAGGTTGTATTGACTGTGAATGGCATCAAAAGCATTGCTCCCTACCCAGACACTTGCCATGTGAGGGAATGGAACCCCTACAAAACTAGTATATCACACTACAGCATTATGTTGTTACAGGATGCACCACAGAGACTACTGGGCTATTTTTTTCCAAAGGTGTATTTCAAAGTGAATGACATAAGCAGATTTGCCAAAGAAGGGCAATGGAGGTTGTAGTTAATGTGCATGGCCTCAAAAGCATTGCTCCCTACATAGACAAACAAACACCCACACTTGCCATGTCTGGGAAGAGAACCTCTACCAAACTAGTACATCACACTGTTACAGGATGCACCATGGAGATTAATAGGCTACTCCTTCCCCAAAGGTGTATTTCAAAGTGAATGACATCAGCAACCTTGCTAAGGTTGGGAAATGGAAGGTGTAGTTCATAGGTTCATAGGATCATACGTTGATACTAGGCTATCGGTCCTAGGGCCTATACATGCCTAGACATGACATTTCTCTGGCTATGACTTCCCACAATATATACTTCCCTGTACCCCTGTCTAGCAGGGCAGCTGACATGATCACCGGGGTAAATGTCCTATCTCCCATCCAATCGTCCAGGGTCCTTTTGAAGAGGGCCAAAGGGGCACTCTGCTTGACATGTGTGGGCAGTAAATTCCAGAATCTGGGGAGTCTATGGGTCAGGAACACATCCCTCCTGAATGTATTGTTCATTGTGATGACAGGATTTGGATCCCTGGAGCATGTGGCTGTGAGGGTTTGGAATTTTCTAAGTGTAGCATGTCCAACAGTTGTGGGTTTGACATGGCATGTTATGTTAAGCAGAGATTGCCTCTGAGAGCACAATATGTGACAGAGTATTGCTGGCTGATTTTCAGATGGTCAGCATAGGGCATCTGGTTTAGGCCTGTGGTCATTTCGTGAGGTATGTCTGCAGCCTCTCTACTTGTTGCAGATGTCTTGTGAGTTACATACATAACAGGCTGTTGTAGTCTGTATTGGGTTTAGTGAGAGATGCCTACATTGGGACAATGGGCTCCTTTTCCTGGATGTAAAGCCCTTAGTGGGAGGTGTGCCACATAGGTGTGTTTCCTGACTGTTGCGGCGATGTGGCTATCAAAGGTGAGATCACTGTCCACCTGTGTCCCTAAGTCTGTTATCACACTTTAGGTGTTTAGTGTACTGCCACCTATTTGGTACTTCGCAGGTACATGTCCCTTCCCAATGGGGATAGCTATATATTTCTTGGCATTGATCTGGAGGGCATGGGTGAGGCACCAAGCATGTCTTCCTGTAAGGCCCTTCTGTAGAATATCTACATCATGTGGGGATTCAGTATTGGCTCCCAGTGTGCAGTCATCTGTGACCTTTGTTTGCCGGTGTCCCTTACTGTTGGACTGTACTTCAGAGCAGTAGATGCTGAACAAGGGTGGTGCCAGGACTGAACCCTAAGGTACTCCAGCGGTCACTTATCTGGGGGTTGGGATGGTGTCACCTACATTTACAGTGTAGGTTGTGTCAGCACAGCAGTTGGCAGCCCATCAGGTGACATTGGGATTAATGTCCAGCATGATACATTTATCGATAATTCCAAACTGTGGGATAGTTTCAAAGGGCTTGGTGAGGTCCAGATAGGCTGTGTGAACCACCTTACCCTTGTCCACAGCTCTGGAGATGGATTTACAGTTGCCATTCAGGTTGAGGTGACATGATTGGCCCTTCACAAACCAAACCTTGTTAGGGTACAGTGCTTGCAGGTTGCCAATGCCTTTGTTTTAATTTCCATGATAATACATTCCATGGCCTTGCAGAGCAGGCACATAATACTGCTGGGGCTGTAGTTCCCAGAATCCAAGGTGAATCCTCCCTTGTGGACTGGGATAACTGTAGCTGTGTGCCACACAGTGGGTATGAAGCCTGAGGTGTGGCTATGATTAGACATGGCATGTAGGTGAGGTGCAAGTGCAGTTTGTAGCTTATGTAGTACACAGCCTGGGGTGTTGACATAGCTCTGTAGAGTGTCATATTTACCTTTGTGGCCGTCGTTACCAGTATATGGCAATCTATCGATGTTGAGATGGGCCTTTTGGGGGTTGGGAGGGGGGTGCAGTTGGCACTGAATCAGTCTGCCAGGATATTGGAAATACCCCTGCGTGGAGTAGATTTAGTACCATCCTGTTGTAGCTCACAGCAGTTCTGAGCATTGCTATTTAGATTCCTCACATAGCTATGGAACGGCTTGCAGTTGTCTTTGGCATCTATGGCTATATTATGCTCATAACTAGCCTTGGTGGATGTTATAAGGGATCTCTGCCTTCTACTGTAGGTGGGAAGGGAATATTTTGCATCCTGGAAAGTCCTCCATTTCTGCAAGAGTTTCCTCGTTTTGTTGTACAGTATGTTTATGGCAGGGGGGTCACCACACTGGCATCCTTTTCTTTGATGGGGGGTGTCTTAGTTCACTATTGGATGGCATGATTCATGCATGAGTTGATGTGCTCGTACAGTGCCTTCATGTATGATCCGGCAGTTGTCCTTTCAGTTCCCTTCTGCATGGATGTCATAATGTTAGTCACTTCTGACATGTGTAGCATGATATTGGCTTTGGAGATGTGTGTTACAGAGGTGTCCTTGCTGGGATGTGGGGGAGGGATGTTGATGTTGAGGGTGATTAGATCATGGGCATAACTAACCACAAATGGGGTGACCATAGGTGTGAAGCGTTGATGTCCCATATTGGTAATGACCAGGTCTAGGATATTTGAGCCCCTGGTGGGACTATGGGTTACATGATCCAGAGCATTGGGAATTATGACTTCCAAGAACCGTTGGGCATACATGTTGGTACACAGGTAGTTTTCCCAGTTAATGGCAGGGTAGTGTAACCCACCCAGTATTAGGCTGTTTGCTTGTATCAGAATATTTCACAGTATATTTCAAAGCTGCAGTGGGTATCATGGGGCATGGTGGGGGATCTGAACCAAGCTATACAATCTGGAATGCAGTCTAACCTACTGTTAGTTGCACTGGGGGTATTTCAGACACGTTCTGTTAGGCAAGTAGCCTGGTGGTGTGAATATCCTTGGTGAATATGGACACTTTTCCACCTTTATTGTTTTGGTCCTGGTTTGGTGCACGACAGGTGTGGTGAGAGCTGTACCTGGTATTGCAGGGGTGCTCTCTGGAGGCTTGGATTAGGTCTCTGTTACTGCACAGTTAACAATGTTCTCCATTTGTAGGTGTGCGTAGTGACTGTGAATGACTAAAAATTGCTCTCTACACACACACAGAGTTTCACAGTTGCCATGTTTGGACATAGAACTCCTACTTATCTAGTTTATCACACTACAGCATTACACAGTTATAGGACATGCCACAGAGATTACTGAGCTATTTGTTCCACAAAGGTGTATTTCAAGGTGAATGACATCAGCAGGCTTGCCAAAGAAGGGCACTGGAGGTTGTAGTGACTGTGAATGGCCTCAAAAGCATTGCTCTCTGCACAAACAAACACCCACACTTGCCATATCTGGAATAGAACATCTACCTAACTAGTATATCACAAGACAGTACTAAGCAGTTACAGGATGTGCCACAGAGATTACTGGGCTATTTTTTCCTAAAGATGTATTTCAAAGTCTTTGACATCAGCAGGCATGCCAAAGTAGGGCATTTTATATTGTAGTGAGTGTGACTGGCCTAAAAAGCATGGATCCCTACACTGACAAACACACACGCACACACACACACACACACACACACACACACACACACACACACACACACACACACACACACACACACACACACACACAGTTACCACGTCTGAGATTAGAACTCTTACCTGACTAGTACATCACACTACAGCATTATTCAGTTATAGGATGTACCATGGAGATTAAAGGACTGCTATGTCCCCAAAGGTGTATTTCAAGGTGAATGCATCAGCAGGCTTGCCATAGTAGGGCAATGGGGAGTGCAGTGGGTGTGCGTGGGCCATGACCCATTCATCTAGAGGCAGACACACCACAGTCAGGCACACACAGGTTTATATTCCACAGGTACGTGTATACAACTGCTAGATGAGTACTGACTTGTACAGTCATGCTGCACAGTTAGCACTAGCACCACAGACACTATAATGCTGAGGGATTACAGAGGCATATGTCTACAGTGATTGACATTTGCACATCATATGGTTTTAGTCAATTGGATGTGTCTTGGGTGGGACAGGCCTCAAGATGGAAGGCTCTTTGTCACTGTCACTGTCTTCCACACGTCTTTGTATGTGTACTTTTGGCATATTATAATCTGTTGTCCTTGGATATATGTGTGTATTCCTATCCAATGTGTGTGCAAAGCATGACTGGTGCATACTGAGGAGTGTATGTACTAACATCTGCGACTGTCAGATATGTATGGTCCACTGTTGTTGCCAGACATGGGCTTCACTTCAAGTGTGGGAATTAGTCTGTATTGAATGCATGAATCCATTCCAGGCAGATTGTACTCCAGTGCAGACTATTGTGTTCTATACCTACAGGTAGCAAACTGTTTCTGTAGGATATCTGTAGATCAGTTGACAATATGGGATCAAAATGGGCAAAGGATAGTGGGTTACTGTAGGTAATTGTGTCTATGCTTCTTCTGCTACATGGTCCTGGTGTTAGCAGAGATATTCAGGCATATGTGCTATTATACACTGTGATGTTTTATGTAATCAAGTACTGTCAGGTAGACATATTTGCTTGTAATGATGTCCTGGGGAACAGAGCGTGAATGCAGCTGTGTCCAGTATTGTGGTCAGCAGCCTACATATTCTTGCACACTCATACCATTCTGGAGGGGAAGCTGCAGACACTTGCTGCTGGGTCTGTGTAAATGGTTCAGTGGTGGCAGAGGATCCCATGCTTGTGCATCCATCAACGTGACAGTATGGCCATAGCTTGCTGTGGCGATACCTCACAGATGTACAGATTCACACAGGTTACCAAGAGGCAGGGGTCATAATTCTGGACATTACCCCTACACATTGTGGTTTACGAGCATGTTTGTAGTCACCTATTCTTGTGTTTGCAGCCAGGGATAGTATGTCCACATGGCTGAGTTTTGGACTTCACGCACTCCATGCCGCCCATGCTCCGACACCCTCCCCCCATTATTCTATCCTCTTCCATACATTATGCGAACATTCTCTGATATTTTCCCTATAGTAATCACCTCATCACAGCAGTAATTTGGTGTTGGTCCACAGTTCATGCAGTGGGACATGGTGGACATGTTACTGTGATTTGTCCACATGACCTTGCATATGGGTCCTGTGGACTGTGTTATGTTATTATTTGGGAGTCCATGACATAACATACATCGGCAGTACAGGTGAGACGCAGGCCTTTGGCAGTGGACTGTAGGCCATTTGGTAGTGATGCAGGCCAGCTGTAGCAGGCCATTGCATTCTGTCAGTCCTACAGTCCCAGACTGTAATACACTATATTCCCCTGGGGTGACAGGGTAGGCATGGAAGGTGTTCATGCCAATACTTTGTCAGTATTGGTCCAGTGGTGTGGATGCCGGCAGGGTGCTGCTTACAGCTAGGGACACACCTGCATGGGACACCTACTCTGCATGCTGCATTCTTTCACTATTGACATACACAGCTGGGGGTCATATTGTACTCATTCCAAACAGCAGGGTTAAGGCTGGAGAGGTACCTGTGGGTGATGGTGGGGTGAGCTGGGTGAATGTGTGCTATGGCCCCTTCTTGCATCTGACTCACAGATATGCATGGGGCATTCCACTTATGCTGGCTTGTGCAGGGTCATCAGCTGTTTCTCTATACATCATTCCTATAACCTTTGTGGTCTGCCAGTGTTTGGCCAGATGACATTGGTATTCCCTACTACAAGCCCAGATAATGTGCTGCAAACCTGTATGTACAATTCCAAGGGTGTGTCCATTTGACAGTTACATATTATACACTGTTTGTCTGGGATACGTCCCCCTGTGTACTGCTTCTATATCTGGACCGACAGTCATGCCATGTTCATCTTTCAGATGGTGACACATATTACTTCCAAACATTTACTGTGGCTTACTGCTGGAATGTGTTATACTGGGAAGCATTGTGTTTGGCACTGCAGTTGTGAGAACTTGGCCCTGTCATTGGCAGTACTGGGCAATGGCCACCAGGACAAACCTCACCATGCATACATAATGACCGCTCTCACACACTATACAACACACACCAACCTAACACACGCAGACCTGCATATGCTACAGTCTATCCTGCTACCTTGGCCAGCTAAGGTAATCTGTGCTCCACTGTTATTATACCTACACATACATGTTACTACATTTCTACATAGGACTGGGGGGGCACACCTGTGTGTTACTACACATTTACATAGGATTGGGGGGCACACTTTACTCTTACTACATTTCTACATAGGATTGGGGGCACACCTGCTGTTACTACATGTTTACATAGGATTGAGGGGGCACACCTGACCGTTACTACATTTCTACATAGGATTGGGGGCGGAGCACACCTGACTGTTACTACAATTCTACATAGGATTTGGGGGGGACACACCTGACTGTTGCTACATGTCTACATAGGATTGTGGGGGGGGGGGCACACCTGACTGTTACTACAGTTCTGCATCGGATTGGTGGGGCACACCTGACACTTGTACACATTTGCTATGACTGTACTGGTATGTCAGGTACTTCATTTCATTCTGTATTCTGACCTATCATGCAGACTAGAGGCATATCGGTGTACTACAGGTCTTAGGTTTGATTGACCTACATTTCATTTGCTGACTTCTTACCCTTCAGAACTAACATCCCACTGCCGGACCTGTTGTAGTCTGTCTGCGTAGGCCTGGAGGGGGAGATTACCCATAACCATCAATCAGAGGCCTTAGCACAGCCTTAGTTTGTGTTTGCCTACACCTGTCCAGCTGGCTGAGACTGCTGGGTATGTGAGCCTCCCTGACTGGCATATGTGTGTCATATAGACACACTTGTGGCACAGCACATTTTCTGCAGTGGGTTTCGTCACCTTGCCTAGTACTGCCTACTATGGTGACACCAGTATTTGTAACAGATCTCATGCTGCCACTATAGGTGTCTACTATCTGCTGCCATCCCATTCAGCCACCCAATTCCCTTGCATGCTCACATCCATATCATAGATGCAAGCAACAGCACATACTACTCCATTCAGTAATTGGTAAGAATAGTGACTTACCTTGTGGCTGTGCCAGTGCTGAGGATGGTGCTGGAGCACTGACTATGTCAGATGCATATAGTACACTCCCTATACATAGTTAAGCACAGGTAGTGTCATGTTTGGCATCCCTTTTATTGTATGTATGAGTCAGAGAGAGGTGTCATTCCCCGGGTCCCTACTGTGTCAGTGTATGTGCTATACATTGCCTCTTTGCCAAGGCCAGGGCATACTGGGCACACCTCCTTCTGCCTACTGGGCAGGCTCAGGTTGTTCTTCCGAGTCACTCTGTGCTTGTGCAGGCCTTGGGAATGGTGGGGGGCTGTGTGGCCCTGCCCCATGCTGTTCCTGCTGCAGCTGTTTCCTCAGGATCAGATTGTGTAGCATGGCACACACAATGACAATTTTGGTACATGTAGCTGGTGAGTACTGCAAGACTCCAACATATATGTCTAGGCACTGGAACCATGACTTGAGCATCCCAAACACATGCTCTATTATGATTCTGGTCTGTGCATGTTCCTCATTATGGAGTTCTTGTTCAGGTGTGTGTGCATTTCTGATGGGTGTCATCAGCCACGGCCCCAGTGAGTAAACAGCATCCCCCACTAGGTGACCGTAAGGGATGTCCCATTGGCAAATCTCTGTTACAGCTGCATCAGATGCCAGATGTGTGAGTCATGATAGCATCAAGGGCAGCCAGCACACACATTCATTATTATGCCCTGGGCATCACACAAGATATGGCAGTTGATGGAGGGGAAGCCCTTGCAGTTGATGTAGACCCTACCCTGCTCACCGGGTGATGCTTTAATGTGTATGTGCGTGCAGTCTATAGCACCCACTACCTCAGGGTATTCTGCTATTTGGTGGGAGAGACACATACTGTTGGCCAACGCCTCACGGCTGTTGTGGAAATATACGTGTTCACTGGCATGTGCTGACATAGCATTCAGGAACTGATAGAGTACCCTGGATGCTGATGCCTGTGAGATCCCCATGATATCCCCAGTTGGCCTTTGGAAGGTACCTGTGGCCTACACATACCTTGGTATCCACTGAGATGGGTTCCCTTCTGTTAGATCTGTGTGTCAGGCATGGCTGGCAGAGCTCAACAATTTGCTGTAGGAGGTCCCTGTCCACCCCATAGCACTCCACTATCTCCAGCAAATGTAGCCCCTGGTAGGCTTCCCTGCATATGTACACTCTTCTCCGTATCCTCACTGTGGGTTGGTTGACAGCATTGTCATCCTTACCACCCTCAGCCTCTTTTACATGTTGATGTATGATAGCTTCTGCAGTCCCTATCATTTTGTTGCTTTTGTTTGTTAAAAATTCCCTGCTTGTATGCACCAGTGGTGTAGAGTTTGTGGGAAAAAACAGAGGGAAAGGTGTTTGTATAGTTTATAGTAGTGCTTTGGGCTGGGCTGCTGCCTGTGTGATTGGCTGATTCTGATACATTTCACCTGCCAGTTATGCTAGTTCTCCTTGATTACCTTACTACTGCTGTTTTCCCTTCCCATTGCCTTCCTGCCATGCAAACACAATGCTCAGATGTGCACAGAGACATTATTTCCTGGTTTACTTTTTTTCCCTTTAAAACCCGGTGCACAGTGCGCATACCCACTTAGGCAATGTGAAGAGTGCTAGGCAGCCTCAGACACACCCGCTTGATTGGCTCTTTTAAGCTAAGGGCAAACCCAAGACATAGGGCTCCAATAAGCTTACAGTATGCCTGACACACTCCTCTATGATGTCAGCTTACTCATAGGCTTGAACTATGCTATTCCTGCACTTACACGGGTGGGTGCTGACTAGCATTGAGGGGAAATCTGGGATTCAGTATCGTTCCCCTTATTTGCATAACATTGCCTGCTAATGCATAGTTACAGGTCCCACACTGAGCCTTCCCCTTTAGCAACCACTGTTCACTGGCCATGTTGTCTTCTGCCTGCCATTGACTATAATAGCAAAATAGTGATTTTGGTTAGAATGCTTATTTCAGTTTATTTTTATTATTTTTGGCCTGATCCCATTTGCAAGCCACTACCCTATGCTTAAACAGCCGAAATCGGCTAAAAAAAATAAATAAAAGTTTTTTTTTTTTTGCCAGCTGTTTTCCTTGCCAATGGCCATATATTTGGCCATTGACATACTTTACACATACTATACACCCTTTACTTGAAGCTGTCATAGTTCCATTTTGTAGTTTGCAGAAATGCACTCAGTTACTAACCGAGTACATTTCTGCACACTACACTAGTCCTGTAAAGCCGGCTGACAGCTTCTTGGATCACAAATTCACCTCATTTGCATGGCTGTCACCTGCAAATGGGGTAATTTGCATAGAGGAGCTGTGTCCGTGCAGGAATAGTGCAGGAGCACTCGTGCACATCCCTGGAGCTTATTCCAGGATCTTATGGTGGCAATACTGCTTCCAGAAGCTCCTGCACTATTCCTGAATACCGTGCAGGGCTTGCTGAATTCAGGGGAATGATTGCACTGCTGTGAAGGAATGTCCATTTGTTAGCATTATTGTGGACAATTTTTGGAGGGTAGTTGGTGACCTTAAGGAAAGGGCCGCCCTACATTAGAACTCTTCAGATATGGGTTGTCACTTCTCAGTTTTTCATTCCAGCTCCTGAAACTTAAGTCAGGCATCTGTCAGGGGCACAAATCCACATCTGACTTTTATTTCACCAGATGCCAAACAATTTGAGCTGGGACTGAAAAATAACAATCTGTAGGGTTGGTCTGCCCACTGAAACTTTCTTTTCCATATTAATGTAATAACACTGTAGTCCTGGCATGACATTGATAAACTAATTAAGTGCTCTGGTGTTTCTGAAACTGAACTATTTAGCTGACATTTCTTGTTTGGCAACATTTTTTTAATGTTTAATTCAAGTTTCAGTATGACATTTGTTGAGTACTCACCTCATGAATTAAACAACTAATGTAGTTACTGGATGCTCACTTCATGAATTAAACAAGTAATGTCTTGGGGTTTGCCCAAATGGTACTTTCTCTCTCTCTCTCTCTCTCTGTATATAAATCACACTTATAGATTTGTACAATGGCAGTTATGCCACTGAGCTGGGATAAAGTAGCTGGAGCAATGAACATTTGGCCCAGAGAAGCTTAAGCACAAGGGCTGCACAATAGTACAGCAGTTAGCATTGCTGCCTCATTGTAGTTCCTTCTCTGGTTCAGTTTCAGTATTGGATACTTCAGTTTGAAATGTCCATGTTCTTCCTGTGTTAAAATGCTTTATCAGTGAGGTTTCTGGTTTCCTCCCATATCTCAAGGACATAACATTTAGTAAAGCTGTGCTCCTACAAACTGCCTTCAGAGATGTGTACATCTTATATGTGTATGTGTGCATGCATGTTTGTGTGTGTGTGCATGCATGTTTGTGTGTGTGTGTGTGTGTGTGTGTATGTGTGTGTGTGTTTGTGTGTGTGTGTGTATTGTGTGTGTGCGTGTGTATCATGTGTGTGCGTGTGTGTGTATGTGCGTGTGTGCGCGCGTGCGTGTGTGTGTGTGTGTGTGTGTGTGTGTGTGTGTGTGTGTGTGTCTGTGTGTGTATTCTGTAATGGACTGCTATTCTGTCTGAGACTAGTTTCAGTACTTGAACAGACTGCATATCTGGATAGGTTCTAGCTCTCCACCATGCAGTGCCACCCTAGTTGACAAATACCACTGCAGTATATGTGGTGAGCCAAATAACTTGGGGGGGGTCATAGGTCACATGCATGGATGTCAAAGTGGGGGTCCCATACCTGCCACTAGCCCCACACAGCAAATCAGCTGTAGAAAACCAAACAGAAATGCCTGGCAGAGGCCCCCACATGTCAACACCAGTGAAATCCTCACCCACAGACTTTTACACAGTGATATCACAGTAGGTCTGGCAGTGGCAGTATGGTTTTGAAAGGTATGAAGTCTGAAACTACAAATGTCTATGCCAGAACAATCTGATCTGTGGTTGATACTGTTATGCCTGTAGTCTGAAAGATAGGGTACACCACTATGTTAAATGGGACCAAAATGTTAAGCAAATATCAGCACAGTCTGTGCAGATGTGCATAGTGTAGAGCTGTGTCACCCCCTTAGTCCCATAGAAATGCAGTAACATGTTTCTAGCCTTAAGCAGCATCCAGCTGTCACCCAGAGTAATGGCACAATAGTAACAGAAAGCAATTGTCAGTAACACCCACAGTCAACTTACTGGTGCCATCCCAGGAGTGTCTACTGCCAGCAGCCTGGGAACATATGATCATCAGAATGGAGTGCCTTGCTATACATAGCCTGCATCTGTCACAACTGGCCTACAGGCCTCTAGCAAATGCCTATGAATCACCCACAGTACCCTTTAGAGAGTGTCATGGGGTCCATAACACCAACATAACACAGTCCACAAAATGTTAAGAAAGGCCATGCTGATAACTTCTAGGAACAAACCTGCCAGCCTCAAAGAGCCAGAAATCTGGACAAAGCCATGAATAATGGGGTGATGAAAGTCCAAAGAGAAGGACAACTGTGAAATATTGTTCAAATAATGTTACAAAGTTGATGGAATGATTTGTATTAGCATGGACTGTTTGATAGGTACGGAGTCTGAAACTGCAATGTCAGCTGTCAGTAATATCTGACTTCAACCTGAGTGACTTGCAAAACATTTTTGCTTGAAAACCACATTTGTTTGGGTAACCAAAAAGATATATAAGTCATGGATTTGGACATTCTGTGATACTCTGTACAGTCGACAGGCAGGGATAGAAGTTTAAACATGGGAATGCACTCACTGCAGGTGGTCCTAATTCTGGAAGATGGTGACATATCTGCACCCACAGAACCTGGCCCACAGCCCTGGGAAGTAACATACCCTTCCTGATCACTCATCCAATGCAACATCCTGACCCCAAAATGTGGCCATCCAAGCAAAATGAGGTGGGCCATACATATATGTGAGACACACACACCTCCAGGCTGGTCAAACAGTCTGACACACACAAGACCCTCTAAGTACAGTCAACCTTTGAGAAGACCCTTAATCAAAGTATGGGTAGCTATAGGCAAACATATCTGACCCAGGACACCCCCCAACATATCTTATCCCCTACAACTCTATCTGGAGTCTACCTGTCACCTTGATCGTGTCTGACATATTACCCAACTATGGACTGGAAATCAGACCAGGCCAGAATATAAATGCACAGAGATTCCACCATTGTAATATATCACCAAGGTGCTGCACCATTTCCACAACACCAGCAGTCAATTGCTTGTAGGCACACCCCTCAACAGGCTGAATTGTGCAAGAATGCGTAGCATTTGGCCCATAAATCTGGTGTGTGCATTATCTATCCTGTATTCCTCTGGTAAATCACTGTGATGATCTGAGGAGGTATGTTACGAGGTACTAAAACAATACATGGCAGTGTCAAATGGCATGCATGACAGATGTCTGCTAAAACAAGCCCTGTAACCATAGCAACCCATACATTACTGAGAGAAATTGTCCCAATCACTGTATGGTCCATTATCCCCACATTTTGATAGGCTATCTCCAGATATCCTGCACCAACAGGTTGAGAGGTATGGCTGTAGCACAAAACAAACTGTACTGGAGTACAACAATCCCTGGAATGGAGTCTCATATGTACTATAGAAGGACACACTGGGCATGTTCATACACTTAGAGAAATGTCAGTGGGATCTAGGAATGAACAGGCCTTCCCCACCTAGTGCACTTCCCACTGCCCCAGCTTAGCAGTCCTGAAGATGTCGTCATCATAGAAGTAACTTTTGTCAAGCCCAGCCCCATAAACTCTTTGGTGCGTGTGAAAAATGCATAACACTATAGTACCAATAACTAGTTAGGTAGGAGTTCTAATCACAGTTCTGGCAAATGTAAATGTGTGTGTGTGCGTATGTGTGTGTATGTGTGTGTGTGTGTGTGTGTGTGTGTGTGTGTGTGTGTGTGTGTGTGTGTGTGTGTGTGTGTGTGTGTGTGTGTGTTCACAACTAAAAGCTTTTGGGTCCATTCAAACCCAGTACACATCGCCTTTCCATACTTTAGCAGTCCTGCAGATATCAGTCAACTTAGAAGTGCGGAAGATCAAGCAAGTATTAACATCAGACACATATGAATTATGTGAGGAAGATCAAGCAAGTATTAACATCAGACACATATGAAATATCTTCTATCAATGAATATAATAGATCTAACCAATTTATTAAAAGTTTTTTAAATGAACTATTCATTGAAGCAAGAATAGATATGCATACGTTTAATTATCTGATGGTTGAGTCTCCAAGAGTACCCTCCATGTTTGGTGTGCCCAAAATCCACAAAAACATCAATGATCCACCCTTCAGGCCAATAGTGGATGGAAGGAGATCTTCCACTTATGCCGGCGCCAAATTTGTGGACGCAATAATGAAAAAATATGTAGTAACGGAACAGTGGATCATCAAAGATTCTTGGGCATTTTTAGAAAAAAATTAACAACCTTGAATTTCAACAGGAAAATAATTTCTTAACAGTTGATGTTAAGGAGCTATATACCAGCATACCACACCAGCAAGGTATAGAATGGGCTATAGCAAGAATGCAGCAAAAAAAAATGCCTCAGAGGAGGAAGCCTCTTTAGTAAGGGAGTTATTGGATGTTATCTTGTCGTATAACTTCATTCTATTTGACAATCAGTTTTACATTCAAAAGAAAGGAGTAGCAATGAGATCAACTTGTGGGTCTAGTTTTGCTAATTTGGTGATGTCATATTGGGAAAACAAATTTGTGTTTGAGAATAATTTTCTCAAAAGTATAATCAAATTTTATGTGAGATTTATAGATGACATATTTATAATCATCAAAGGTGATGAGTATGTTGCAGAAAAAATCATCAGTACATTAAATGATTATACAGAATTTCTACAACTAACCCACAAATTTAACACAAATTCGATTTCATTCTTGGATGTAATACTGAGTAAGAACACACAACAAAAAGTATACAAAGCAAAGATATTTAGGAAATCTACATATTCTAATAAATTCCTACATTATTCCAGTGCACACCCTGTACATCAAAAAAAGTCAGTGGTCAAGGGCCAGTTAGTTAGAGCTGCGCAAATGATTACTACCGAAAAAAAATTTTGAACAAGAATGCTCAAGTTTGAAACAGATGTTTTTAAACAAAGCATGCCCCATCTCTTTATTAGAAGCTTTAATTGAAGAGGTAAGGTTTAAAAGAATAAATGGGCATTTCAAACCCATTTTGAAGCAACAAATTGTTCTTTTCAATAATCAATCCATTCCACATCTTGGAAATGTAAGACAAGGAACAACCAAACAATCAAATAATGTTGAGTTCAACTCAGCTTGTATATTGAGATTTTATTTGGATTTCCGTAGTATAAGAGAAATTATAATGAAAAATTGGGCTGTCTTAAATGATGACAGCAGTTTGATATCCAAACTGGGAAATTCACCAAAGATAGTTTGGAAAAAATGTTTCAGTTTTAAAGAACCGTTTCAAAAGAAACCACAATATAATTTCCTGGCTTCTAATAAAGCATGATGCAATGTAGTAATTGCTCCTATTGCCATTATATGTCTTTAGGGGCTAAAATAGAGATAAATGGGATAAAGTTGTTTATTAAAGGTAAATTCAATTGCAACTCAAGATGAGTGGTTTATTTAGCAACCTGCCAAGGGTGCCCATGTTTCTACATAGGAAAAACAGAGCATAGATTAAGAGACAGGGTTTACGAATGGAGCATTAATTTGCGCAAAGAAGAAAACGCCCTGGCAAGACATATGACTCATCCTGAACATAAATTCTGCTTTAAAGTCATTTACCAAGTTAAATAAGATGTGAGGGGGGTCCTTTTGGTTTGTTTTTAGAGAAAAGTGAACTTCTATGGCAAATAAAACTTAATGCTTAAACTAATAAATATAGTGTTTACAAGAGTTATAGCTTTAGCGGCTTTCTGTACCTAGTTTAGAAGTGCCTTCCATCAGGCCTCAGCCCCATAATCTCTGTGACATGTGCAAAAACTGCATAGCACTATAGTACAAATAACTAGTTAGGTAAGAATTATAATATCAATCCTGACAAATGTAACAGTGTGTGTGTGTGTGTGTGTGTGTGTGTGTGTGTGTGTGTGTGTGTGTGTGTTTACAACTAAAAGCTTTTGGATCCATTCAAAGCCAGTATACTTCCCCTTTCAATACTTTAGCAGTCCTGCAGATATCAGTCATCTTACCTCAGCCCCATAATCTATGGGGTGCGTGCAATTACTGCATAACACGATAGTACAAATAACTAGCTAGGTAGGAATTCTAATCCCAGTTCTGGCACATAAGTATGTGTAGTTTAAAGTATTTTGTGACCTCTGCCACCCAGTAGATCACCCATTGCCACACTTTACAAGGACTGGTGATGTTCCTCACCTTAGAAGTACCTTTGCACAACTGTCACCCTATAAGCTCTGTGGCACATGTGATAAGTGTGTAACACTGTAGTAGAAATAAATAGATAGGAAGGGTTTCTAATTTCAGTCTGGGCAAATGTGTGTGTGTGTGTGTGTGAACAGTAGGGTTCATATGAATCCATTGACAGTTCAAAACATCGACGGCAAAAGATCGACAGCGAGAAGACCGATGGAGGAAAAGACAGACGCTGAGAACATCGAAATGGGGAAAGGATGTGTATTTATGCGGTAGTGATGGACGTTAGGGTGTGAGTAAGGTAAGTGTGCGATGTTGTCGGTCTGTGGGGATAGGGGTGGGTTAAGTGAGTTAGGGTTAGGGCTCGGGTTAGGTACGTGTGTAGTAGTGATAGTTTTTGGGTTAGGGGTGGGTTAAGTAAGTTAGGGTTAGGGCTTGGGTTAGGTACGTGTGTAGTAGTGATAGTTTTTGGGTTAGGGGTGGGTTAAGTGAGTTAGGGTTAGGGCGCGGGTTAGGTGAGTGTGCAGTGATGGACCTTAAGGTTAGGGTTTGGGTTAGGGTTGTCGATAGTTGTGTATGTAAGGTTTAGTGTTGGTTTGTTAGTATTTTGGTTTGCTAGTGTGGTGTGTGTGGGTTTTGGAGTGGGGATTTGTTTTGTTTGTTAATTGTTGTTGTACTGGTGTGGAGTGTATGCGGTGTCGTGCTTTTGAACTGTCGGTGTTTTCGCTGTTGCTGGTTTGCCGTCGATGTTTTGAACTGTCGATGGATTCATATGAACCCGAACAGTATCCTCTTGGTGGGGGGGTGGGTTGTTGTGTTTATGTGAGAACCATACCATTGGAGGGTGGGTTTTGCAACTTTTTGCTGTTGCCCACCCAGTACATGTCCCAGTGTCCACATTACAAGGCCCACAATTACCACCCACTGTAGAGGGACCTGTAGACACTCTGCAGCCGTATAAGCATTGTGCCATGTGTAATGACTGTGTGACAGTATTGGATAGATAACAAGATAGGCTGCCCATCTAATCCTTAAGTATCGTTCCCCACTCAAGAATCATTCAGAAACACAGTCAGATAGGCAGCCACACCTGCATCAGTAGGTGGCCTGAAAACTGGTTCACAGATAGAACCCACAGTGTTAAAGTAGTGAACCCAATCTCAGACTGCTGAACAGTCATAAGTGGAGTCCCACAGTTTGTGGACCTAGGTTCCCTCATGATTGGGATCCACACCTCTGAGGACAATTTTTGGAGGGTAGTTGGTGACCTTAAGGAAAGGGCCGCCCTACATTAGAACTCTTCAGATATGGGTTGTCACTTCTCAGTTTTTCATTCCAGCTCCTGAAACTTAAGTCAGGCATCTGTCAGGGGCACAAATCTACATCTGACTTCTATTTCTCCAGATGCCAAACAATTTGAGCTGGGACTGAAAAATAACAATTTGTAGGGTTGGTCTGCCCACTGAAACTTTCTTTTCCATATTAATGTAATAACACTGTAGTCCTGGCATGGCATTGATTAATTAAGTGCTCTGGTGTTTTTGAAACTGAACTATTTAGCTGACATTTCTTGTTTGGCAACATTTTTTTAATGTTTAATTCAAGTTTCAGTATGACATTTGTTGAGTACTCACCTCATGAGTTAAACAACTAATGTAGTTGCTGGATGCTCACTTCATGAATTAAACAAATAATGTCTTGGGGTTTGCCCAAATGGTACTTTCTGTCTCTCTCTCTCTGTATATAAATCACACTTATGGATTTGTACAATGGCAGTTATGCCACTGAGATGGGATACTGTAGCTGGAGCAATGAACATTTGGCCCAGAGAAGCTTAAGCACAAGGGCTGCACAATAGTACAGCAGTTAGCATTGCTGCCTCATTGTAGTTCCTTCCATGGTTCAGTTTCAGTATTGGATACTTCAGTTTGAAATGTCCATGTTCTTCCTGTGTTAAAATGCTTTATCAGTGAGGTTTTTGGTTTCCTACCATATCTCAAGGACATGACATTTAGTAAAGCTGTGCTCCTACAAACTGCCTTCAGAGATGTGTACATCTTATATGTGTATATGTGCATGCATGTTTGTGTGTGTGTGTGTATTGTGTGTGTGTGTGTGTGTGTGTGTGTGCGTGTGTGTGTGTGTGTGTGTGTGTGTGTGTGTGTGTGTGCGTCTGTGTGTGTGTGTGTGTGTGTGTGTGTGTGTGTGTGTGTGTGTGTGTGTGTGTGTGTGTGTGTGTATCTTGTAATGGACTGCTATTCTGTCTGAGACTAGTTTCAGTACTTGAACAGACTGCATATCTGGATAGGTTCTAGCTCTCCTGTGACCCTGAACAGGGTAACGCAATGAATGACTTTTTAAAAGATGCCAGTCATCAACGTATGGCCTATTTAGAACATTTAGATGTTTGAGCTATACTCTTTCACTATTGAAAGTTTTGTAGAGACAACTGAATGTATGAGGAGTAGCTTGAAGATTCATGCCTTTTGGTATTAGTTATATTTGATTCAAATTGTACAATGAATTTCACCTCAATCTCTATAGTTGCAGTGGGAAACAATAATAATAATAAACTCTGTTTTATTACTTTCTGGACAATGTGCATATAATTATATTTGTCGTATTCCTTCCAATGTAAACTCTTTCTGTTACACCCAAACTGTATGATCCTGTTATATTCTGAAGTTTAATACAAAACTCATTAAAAAAACAAAACAGATTCAACCAAGCAAGGAAACACTTAAAACATGGACACATACTTCAACTGTGCAAATCAGAATAAAGGACATAAAGTTAACTGTCATCACATCACAGTTCAAACTAAAATATTTCCTAAATCTGCATATTGAAGTAATAAACAACTATTGCAATTAACTTTCAGAATAGTGCCATTGCTTTTGCTTAGCTGCACAACAGTTCAGCATAATAAAATAAAGCTACATTCTGTTCATGAATTTCATATTACATTCTTGGGTTCAGGTTTCTTTAGCTTCTTCTAAAACTGTGACTTTACCAAACTCTGCTCTTGTGTCACCCCTAATGTGAATGAAAAAGGCCTAGTGGTCTTAGATAAAAAAAGTCAGACATACTGTTTTACACAGACCATTTATATAAACAGAACATTTATGTGTAAGGCACTGCATTCAAGAACATAGTGTGCAAGGGTCTACTACAGATGCTCATTTGCTAGAAGCCTGCGACATACATGCTTGCAGCCATTTCCTTGAAAAAACAAGTGATTAAACTCCCACTAGTCTAGTCTCCTGTTCCTGCATAACCTTCCCAACACCCAGTCCTATACACTACATTGTCCTAACAAAACCTAAAGCATAAACCTAAACCTCTCACTGCCATCCCAACCCAATTGCTCAGTTAATGAGCCCAAACCTGCACTCTCCTTTCCCCACATTAAAGTCCCCAACTGCTACCTAAACCTAAAACTCTAACATCCCTCTCTAAACCTAAATTCCCCAAGTTCTCCCTAACTATAAAACTCACTTCTCACTCTCTAAACCTAAATCTTTAAACTCCAATCCCACTTCCTAAACCTGTATTCCACAATCACTCTCTAACCCAAAAACTCTCTTTCCTGATCTTAATCCTAAAACTCCAACCCACCTCTCTGAACCTAAATTCCACAATTGCCACCTAACTCTAAATCTCCCTTCCTGCTCTCTATGCCTAAGACCTTGCCTCCCACTCCATAACCCAAAAACCCCCTTCTCACTCTCCCCCCAACAGCTGCTTACTTGAACTGCTATTCAGTTTGAGGAAGAGTAGTGTTCCCTTTCCACAGCTGTGAGCAACAGACTACTCAGGCTATACAATACTGAATTCCCTGGCTTTGAAAGAGTGAGTTTGGAGCACTTGGGACTTGAACTCTTGTAGTCAAGCTACGTGCAGTCATGTACACCTGCTGCGCACACTGTTTTTAGCATTACTAGGACTCATAAATGTGTACTGTGCCAATTATATGGCAGCATACTGCAATGATGCATCATGCATGAATTTTTTTGCTTTATCCAGGATAATTATAGCATTTTACAACACTACCCCAAATTTATGTCATTTACTGTGAGAAACAGAGATGGAAGTTAAATCTCTGAAATTACTATAGAATAATAAGGTTTTGGGATTTATATTTTTTCCATTTGAAGACTTTGCTAAGACACAATTGAAGGCTATTCATTCCTTATCTCTCTCTTTCTCTCGCAATTGATTTTTTTTTAGTAAAGGCTAAAGTAGCAAGCAGATAGTATATGCAACAATTGTAGAAAAAGGGATGTGAGATTGCCAGAAGGGCGACTGCATATACAGAACCACTGGGAACATCATATGCTCTATATTGTTTGCCATGATGCGGGGGGAGTCAAGGAGATAACCAACAAACTCCATGACTTTAATGCTTTGAGGTCATCACCTATTGCTTGCTGTAGCTTTATGAATGGAGGGAGGAGAGTGTACTCGTGGTCATTTTTGATATGGTAATTCCAAGGGCTGTTTCATTAACGTTTCTGCAGATGTTGTGTTAAATTCGAAGTTAGTATCATTAGCAAAGTATAATAATGAAGGGATCAGTTATACATGTAGTTTCCATCGATGGAAAAAGAAGTTAAGAGAAACTCATAATTATAAAGGGCAAGTATGCACCCATCTCTTGTACTTGAGAATATACCTAAAGGGCAAATGCTGAGACTGGCAGTGTTGAATTGGATAATACATGTTTGAATGAACAATTGAGAGAATTGGGGAATGAGTTTATTAGAAGGGGTTATAAGTGCTTCTTAATAAAAGTACTCTGTGGTGGTTTTGAGATTTTTTTTTTTGTTTGTTTGTTTTGTGTGGTTTTGTTCAACTGGCTTGTGGTCTTTGCTTATGGGACATGGAGGTTGAGATGAATGAAAGCACATTGCAGACAACAACTTCTTCAAGACTGACTGGTATGTTGATACAACTGAAAGTTTAAAAAACTGATGGCTATTGATGAGAATCCATTGTGGAATGAGGCCATAAGATTTTATGTGACAAGAAAAGGTATGACTGAGTTTAAGATGAACTGTATCGACTTTATACAAACTATTGAAAAGAAGTTACAAACATTTAAAAAAATCATTGGCAATGATACAGCTTTGAGACATACCTTAAATATGATATTGGGCAGAAAGTCCACATGATATTAAAGATGTCTAAATATGGCACAAAGTGCTCTCAACTGTTATAGAAATAGCCTAGAGATCAGTAAGGAATATAGAAAGTTGATGAACAATTATTTTGAGTCTATAGAGAATAAGCTGAGAAGAGAGATTGGTGATAAATAATGTCCCATATCATATTTAGTAATTGTAATAAACAATATGATGAAATGATGGATCATATTATTGACTTTGAAAAAAAATTGTTAACATTAAAAAGAAAAATCTGAGGAGAGATTTCTATCATTTTAAAAAAAGTGAACGTGTTTTCATAGTGCAGAGAGGAACGATAAGAGTGTAAAGAACCATTAGTTGACTCGATTCAACTCAGAGTCCACAGTGATCCTCTACAGTGGAACTAAGTGCAATGTGGATGCCATCTGTATCATGGCACTTGGCCCTTTAGAATATCCATCAATTTTATGTGAATCTCCATTGCCTGTATGAAGGGAAAGAAGCTAATGAGAAACCAACAGCAAAGAAAGAGAATGAGGAAGGGGCAGGAGAAGGAATGACCATAGTCACGTAACATACAGTCGGCCACAACAGCAAGAGTTATGGACAACGTTGTCATGAACTATCCTAGTATGTATTTAATGAAGATGAACTATTAGTTTTTAATAAAGTCATGATTTTCATCCCAGCTAGGGGATGGTAATATTTTTAAAGCACTGACTGAAGTGAGGCTTTACAAGTAATTTAGTTTTAAAAAACATGTTTGTTAATGAACAAACTGAATGTTCTAAACTTAAGAAACTTAGTTCATTTGTTCCACTTATCAATGGAATAATACAGACCTTCCAGAATATTTGTGAGAATGAGATTTATGAAGCATTTAATGATAAGAATGAAAATGATTATGCATTTTTTTTTAATTTGACTATGAATGAGATGAAGGCATTAGGTAGGTTGGAAAATAATGAAAAGATTATAAATTGTGCAGATAAGGGAGAAGCAGTAGATATACTGAATAAAGGCAAGTATGTGGATCTTGTATTAGAACTATTGAGAGATGCTGATATGGCACTATAAATAAAATAGATATTGAGTGTATTGGGTAGATAACAAACAATGATTTATACTCTATGCATTTAAATGGATGTTTAACTATAGATTTGTTAAATTACTTTTGTTTCACATCCAATTATTCCGATGAGCTATGGTCTTCTGAAAGTCGATAAAAGTGTTAAGAATCCATCAAGGAAACTGGTATTATATTAACCTCTAGAAAGTGTCTCACAGAGCCCATTTCATTTATTTGGAAAATATTTTAAAAGTTCTGTAAGCTACGCACAAAGCTATATAAGAGATAGCAATGATTTGTAACACAACTCTATGCATGGGCTAAGACCATGAATGAGATGAATGAATTTTTATTTGTGACACAATGTTGATTCTTTATTCATGCTTATAACAAATGCCTTTGGTATAGCTTATTTAGCAAAAATCATATCACCTTTAGTAGTGTTAAGATCAACATCACATGTGAATTATGGTTCCATAGGACAATACAAGTTTAACTGACCTGAAGGGTCATTTTAAACCTAGCCAATAATTTAAGATCAGAGTCAAACCTTTTGCCTATAAGGTAAACACCTTAACCATTATGTCAAACTCACCCCTTAAATTAGATCCATAGGTAAGTATTAGGCTACCTGCTGTTATAAGCCATTTTAAGCCTAACCAATTTTACTTTCAATTGTGAGAATCAAACCCTGCATCTTGTGACTGCAAGGTAAACACATTAGCCATTATACTAACTGCTCAGTTTTTTGTGATTAACTGTATTAGAAAAAGTTTCAAAAACACTTTTATTTACAGAAAAAGGTATAACCATGTGTACACCTGTGACTAATACTTGTACAGATATTGTTTCAGAATCGTGGAAGGGGGATTATTTTTTTAATGAGAAGAATAATTTTCGAGAACAGATAATGTTCTACAGAAGATTTATTGAAAATTTATTCATTTCAAAGGGCACTGAAATCATGCTTGCTTATTTGATTTATTTAACAGATACTGTGAGGGGTTCTAAAATTAAATCATACAATTGCTCATGATAAAATACATTTTTTTTAGATTTTATTATTCAAAATAATTTTGATATGTGACTTAAAACAATGCTGTACAAAAAAGAAGTTAAAAAAATACATAATTAGAGAGGATGAGTATGCACCCATCATTTGCATTTAAAAATATACATAAAGGACAAATGCTTAGACTGGCAAAGTTGAATACATATAATATGTTTGAATGACTAACTGATAGAATCAGAGGATAACTTTATTAGAAGGAGTTATAGCTGTTTTCTTAGAAAAAAAGTACTATGTGGTAGTTTTGAGCCATTTTTGTTTGTTTAGTGTGATTTTGTTTGACAGGCTTGCCATTGTCTGTTTGAGCAGCCTTTTTTGATATACTACAGAACACATTACTACTTCCTAGGTCCTGCATGCCATACAGTTGTAACATTTGCACCTGTACACCTATTGAGTATTGTCCCTAGTCCACATTATAGTACATGATTCACATGAGTGTAAATGACATACTATGCTTTGGATCATTATGTGCATACCAACTGCCATTGCTGCCATTAGGTAAACAGGTGCCATGGCATCCCACCCCCACCCTCTGCTAAACCCATCCTGATCCACTAACACTATCTAAATTACTTTATCCAGATTACATTTTTTCTTCCTTTTGCTTACAGTTTGACTTACTCTTCAGTTTTTTTCTCTTGCAGTTATTCATTCAACATCTGAGCAAGACTGTACTCTGATACAGTAGTGGCCAAAAAAAAAAAAAAAAGGCCACTTCAATTTTTTTATCAATATTGCCTGTTTCTTGCCTTTTTGCATTACAACAATTAATGTAGCTGAATTCAGCCTGATAAGCAAATGTTTATTGAAAAACAGAGAAAAACAAAATTCTACACATCTGACAGTAAACATTTGGGTGGATTTCCCTTATTCTTCAACACAGCCGTGATACGAGATGGCATGCTATGAACCAGGGATTTGCAGAATTCCCACATGATCTCAGTCACCCAAACACAGGTGATGACATCTTTTAAATCCTTTTCTGAGGTTGGCCAATGTGCCGCCACTTTCTTCTTTGTAATATTCCAGCAATTTTCTATGACATTGAGATATGGCAAATTTGATGGTCAGTTTGTAAGGAGATGAATGTGCTTGTCGGCAAGCCATTACTTGACTGTCTTGGCAGTATGGCATGGAGCTGAATCCTTCTGAAATATTGTTGTTCCAGAAAAGTTCACATGGAGTTTTACTTTTGAGTTGAGCAAAGAAATATACTTTGCAGCATTCACTTTTTCACCATTGTTGAATATGTGAATTCAGCAACACCCTTTCGCTGAGATGGTTCCCTGTACCATAATGGATGGAGGATGTTTGACTGTCTTAATTGTATACTTTGGATTCAAGTGTTCACCAACTGGATGTCTCACATAATTATAGCCTAACCCTCACATTTGCTGAAAAGTACTTTCATCAGTAAACAGCACTTGTTCCCACCACTCTGCAGACTTATCTTTCAAGGCATGACAAAACTTTATCTGATCTTGAAGCTGATTCTTTCTCATCAGCGGTTTCTTAGTCAGTCTTCTTGCCACTAGATTAAGATCTTCTGCTAGATATTGTCTAACTGTTCTGAAACTGATATTAATTCTCCATTCTTTAGCCAGATGAGCTGTTCAAACAGATGAAGTGTGAGGATTTTATATAACAATGCTCTGTAGACATCTGTCACCTCTGAGTGATGTTTTGCGATCGCGACCACAGCTAGCACAATGTGTTGCACCGGCCATATGAATGGTATTTTGTACTTCAAATCACAAAATAGCCAAATATTTAGTAATATCATGTTGGAAGTAGCCTTTGGAGTGCAGTGCTATAAGCTGTTCCTTTATGAAGTCACTTAAATCACTCTTTCTACCCATTCTAATGGATACAGATCATATACATAAATGTATCAATTCTCATACAATTTTTGGTAAAAATTGCTGCAGACAAGCAAAGCTGCATAAACAGAAAACAAAGATACTCTAAACAATCAAAAAAATTAAAAAAACATCCCCAGGATTCATGAAGCCCTGCATGATGTGCAGGAATAGTGCAGGAGCTGCTGCATGCAATATGTCCACTGAGCGATTCAGCAAAGGGTTTCCGGGATGTGCACAGTGCTTCTACACTATTCCTGCATGGACACCACTGCATTGTGCTAATTATCTCATTTGTTGGTAAAAAACATGCAAATGAGGTGAATTAGTGATTCAGCAAGCAGGCAGGTGTTCATGCAGGAATAGTGTAACCTGCAGAAATGTATTCAGTTACTAGCTGAATACATTTCTGCAAATAAGAAAATGGAGGCATAACAGCCTCAAATAAAGGATGTATTCCATGTATTAGGCATGCCAATGGCCAAATATATGGCCATTGGCATGAAAAATAGTTAATTTTTTTAAATAAAACTTTTTTTGGCTGATCTTGGCCATTTAAGCATAGGGCAGCGGCGCACAAATGGGATCATGCCAAAAATACAGGAAAAAAGGGAAAAATCAAGTTTGAGAGAAATCTGCATTTTGCCATAATAGTCAATGGCATGCAGAATGAAAACAATACCAGGGAATAGTGGTTGCTAAGGGGAAAGGCTCAGTGTAAGTGTGGTAACTCAGGAGTAAGGCAGTGCTGTATGAAAATGAGGGGATTTATACTGAATCACAATTTTCTTCTAAGTGTCAGACTGCACCTAACTATATAGGTGCTCCAACACCATGATGTAGACAGTAGGAGCAGCTAACATGAAAAGGGGGGGGTGTCATGCTTGCAGTAAGCACAATGGAGCTCAGAGGCCCATGTTTGCCCTTAGCTAAACACAGCTAAGGCAGGGGGTGTGTCCGTGGCTGTATTTCTCTGTTCCATGAAACGCAGAGTGCGTTCACGTCTAGGAAGGGCCAGTTCTGCTTAAAACTGTTTACTTTAGCTAAATGGGTGTGTGTGGCATACACCAGGTCTAAAACTTACAAAAAAAACCACAGGGGATAGCAGAACTGTTGATATTTGAGCACCGGGAATGCCCGGTACTCATCAGGGCTTAAACAGGGAGGAAATGGGAAAGGGAAATTGTAGAAGGAAGGGAATCAAGGAGAACAATCATATCTGGCAGGTGGAATGTATCAGAATCAGTCAATTACACAGGCAGCAGCCCAGCACACTACTATAAACTATGCAAACACCTTTCTTTCTGTTTTTTCCCACAAACTCTACACCACCGGTATACACATTTGAGGGAATTTTAAACTGACAAATCTAACAAAACATGTTAGGAGCTGCTGCTGCTCTGATCTATCAGCATGTGCTAGAGACTGTGGGTGGTGAGGAGGAAAATGCTGACAACCAACTCAGACTTAGGAGGAGGAGAAGAGTGTTCAGACCCACTGTAACCTCCCAAGGGCTACATGATCTAGAGATAGTAGAGCGATACAGGGTGGACAGGGACATACTTCAGCAACTTGTTGAGCTGTGCCAGCCTCACCTCAGAGCCAGAACCAACAGAGGGGAAGCCATCCCAGTGGATACCAAGATATGTGTAGCCTTAAGAATACTAGCTACAGGTACTTTTCAAAGACCACCTGCGGATATCATGGGGGTCTCCCAGGCATCTGCATCCAGGATACTCCACCAGTTCCTGGATGCCATGCGAACACATGCCACTGAGCATATTCACTTCCCCAGCACCCATGAGGAGAGTACCAGCAATATGTGTCTCTTCCACTGTGTAGTAGACTACCCAGAGTTACTAGGTGCCATAGACTGCACACACATCCACATCAAAGCACCACCTGGTGAACAGGGTAGGGTCTACATAAACCGTGAGGGCTTCCTCTCCATCAACTGCTTTGTCATGTGCAATGCCCAGGGCATTATCATGAATGTGTGTGCTGGCAGCCCTGGAAGCTATCATGACTCCCACATCTGGCATTCATCACAGCTGTACTGGGTGTTTGCCAGTGAGGACATCCCATATGGCCAGCTGGTGAGGGATGCTGTCTACGCACTGGAGCTGTGGCTGATCACACCCATCAGAAATGCACACACACCCTCACAAGAAATCCATAATGAGGCACACGCACAAATCAGGATCATTATAGAGCATGTGTTTGGGAGGCTCAAGTCATGGATCTGCTGCCTTGACATATCCGGTGGAACCTTGAAGTACTCTCCAGCCACATGTGCACACATGTTCTTAGTGGTATACATGCATTTGATCGGCTGGTGGATGGTCGATGGGGTATTGTCGAAAGCAGTGTGGCAAAATCTCAAAAAAGCGATTGCAAGAGTTGCGAATTGCAAAATATCGCCCCCCTTTTGACCCGTGGTAGCACTCATTTAGATGATAGAGCAGTCGGAAATGTTGAATTCAGTGTTGTTTATGACATTCCAACCATTTGGCATTACGAAATTCACGCATAAAATTCAGTGTTATACCCGATCGAGCAATGTGCGCTCAATCAAATGAATGTCCCTTTATCTTTCCTCACCAAAAGGATAAAGGGACTCCAAAATCTGTCATATGCTGCCAGATTGAAGAAACTCCAGCTCTATTCAGTTGCATACCGTCTGCTCAGAGGTGACATGTGCCTGACATACAAGGCCATGTCCAACCCGGAATTAATGGACATGCTCCACCTCAAAAAATCCAAATCCACCAAAACCACTAGAGCAAGCAATGTAAACCTTAGCACAGATATAAATAGGACATGCTGGAGGGATAGATTTATCACTCAGAGACTCCCTATGCTGTGGAATAAAATCCTGGTCCATGTGAGGCAGAGCACCTCGCTGGCTCTGTTCAAGAGAAATCTTGACCTGTGGATGGGAGATCGTAGGTTTATCCCAGGAATCATCTCTGTGTCACTGCTGGACAGAGGCACAACAAACTAATGGGCACAGTATTTTTTCATATAAGGGGTGGTGTAAGCCACAAAAATTTGGGCTAGGCTTATAAATGCCTTAGGGCAGATAGCCTAGTATAAACCTATGAACCTATGAACCTATGTAAACTGTTCTTAGTATGTGCCATGCTACACAATATGATCCTGCAGAACCAGCTGCAGCAGGAACAAAATGGGGAAGGGCCACACAGCCCCCCACCATTGCCAAGGCCTCCACAGGCACTGAGTGACTTGTAGGAGGAACATCCTGAGTCTGCCCTGTAGGCAGATGGAGGCATTCCCAGTATGTCCTGGCTGTTGGAAAGAGGCAAAGCATAGCACATATACTGACACTATAGGGCCCCAGGGACTGATCTCTCTCTCTCTCTCTCTGACTAACACACACAGTAAAATGGATGCCAAACATCACACCACCTACACCTGACCATGTATAGGCAGTGTATTGTGTGCATTTGACATAGTCAACCCTCAAGCACCACTCTCACAACAGCTGCAGGCACAAGGTAAACCAGTTTCTGTAACAAAATAAATGAGTGGAGTGGAATTTTCTGATAGCATATCTATGATATTGATCAAGCATATAAGGGAATGGGGTGGCTAACTGGGATAGCAGCAGACAACTGACAGCTCTTTGGGACAGTAGGAAGTGTATCTCCAGTACTGCCCTACCCACACCATGCAGTGCCACCCTAGTTGACAAATACCACTGCAGTATATGTGGTGAGCCAAATAACTTGGGGGGGTCATAGGTCACATGCATGGATGTCAAAGTGGGGGTCCCATACCCGCCACCAGCCCCACACAGCAAATCAGCTGTAGAAAACCAAACAGAAATGCCTGGCAAAGGCCTCCACATGGCAACACCAGTGAAATCCCCACCCACAGACTTTTACACAGTGATATCACAGCAGGTCTGGCAGTGGTAGTATGGTTTTGAAAGGTAAGAAGTTTGAAACTACAAATGTCTATGCCAGAACAATCTGATCTGTGGTTGATACTGTTATGCCTGTAGTCTGAAAGATAGGGTACACCACTATGTTAAATGGGACCAAATGTTAAGCAAATATCAGCACAGCCTGTGCAGATGTGGATCGTGTAGAGCTGTGTCACCCCCCTTAGTCCCATAGAAATGCAGTAACGTGGAGGGATTCCAAGATGGTGGTCATCTGAATAACACCCTCTCCTCATAGCTCCAGTTAAACGGCTTTAATTACATACTTCTTTTCAAGCTATATAAGCTAAGATCTAGTGCAACAAAATCTTCTTATAGGAACCTTCATAAAATAGGCTTTGGATAACTAGATACAAGCCAGTAGTGGTAAAGGAAAACTTTATTACAGTCTACAACCAAGGATAAAGATCATACACGCGGTTGATTAGAGGCCTGGAATTTCAGCACCCTCGTACTTGACAGCACCCAATAGACTGCTTAATGGAGTACTACAATGCCTAAAGAGCCTGAGCCCATGGATAGTCAAACGACTAAAACCAAGCTATCTGCTTTATGTGTATCACCAGAAAAAGACACTAAAAGGTTAAGGTCTTCTAAACAGTCCCAAGAACAACACAAAGACTCGTTAAAATCAAAGTCTGATACTAATCCACTGATGGATGAACTGAAAAATGCACTGCTCCCGCTACAGTCAGCAATACACGAGCTAACACATAAAATTAATTAATTTGGTACTTCAATCAACAAGATCACTGACTGACTAGACTTAGTAGAAGAAAAAACTAAATCAAATCAATTTGAAATTGACCACATGAAAGAAATGTTGCAAGCATCGGACAAAACACTCTCTGATATGCAAATTAAACTAATGGATTTGGAAGCCAGAAGTAGGAGGAACAATATAATCATTAGAGGTCTTTCTGAGTGCTATGAGGCAAACCAACTCCTTGAAACTGTTACCCAAATGTTCTACGACTTATGCCAAGGAATAAGTCCCCCATCCAACTTTGCCATCGAGAGAGTACATAGAGCCCTACGTACCCGACAAGTCAGTAAAGCTCTTAGACCGTTGTATGTTAAGTTACTAAATCACCAAGATCTGCAACTTATTTTATCAAAATACAAGAAAATTAAAAAATTTACATGGAAGAATCAACTTATCTCGATTTCACAAGACCTACCTCTAGAGATTAGAGAAAAACATCGTAAATTGGCTCCTTACTGTGCTGAGCTTATATCACCCAATATTAAGTTTCAAATGAAGTTTCCCTCCACATTATCCTTTACCTTTAATGAGTCCAGGTTCAACATTTCTTCCCCTAAGGAAGCGGATTCAGTTTTTATAAATTGTTTTGCTACAACCCCTTCCAGGAAATAAAGTTACTCACTTTGTTTTTTTACATATATCGGAGGCTATTTAGCTTCCTTTGGTCTGTTAGACTAAAAGCGACTGTGTCACTCGTCCATTTATTTGCAGATTGAGTTCTTCGAGTTTACTGTTTGCTTTTGAAGGTAATTACCTTCATTATCTTTTTGTTTTGGATGGGTCCCTTTTGCTGTTTATCTGTTTCCTAGGGTTCCTTAAGGGGACCGGACATTACAGATCTAATTCAGTTACACCTTCGCATCAAGGAAGTTTAATGATAACTTCTGACTTCAAGACTGGTTGCGTGCTTCGAAGGGAAATTCATTTCACTTTTTTTCTAAACCTCATTTCTAACGAAGTGACGAGGTACTGAAATATCTATGATACAAATGTCTCATGATGCTTTTCTAAATATGTGTGTCATTAATTAGGTTTTTCAAGAATAGTAGTCATCTCGCTCTCTCTTCAATCACTTATCTGCAGAGAGAATAGTTACTACCACTGATTAGAACGGCGACTAGTGGTCACATGTACCATATGTATATATACATATATATATATATATATATATATATATATATATATATATATGTATGTATATATATATATATATATATATATATATATATATATATATATTTATATATATACATTATTTCTAATTTGTACTTAATGGTTTCTATAGTGAGCCTACAACAATGCCCTTAAGTTTATTGTAGTAACCTATAAACCACGAATTTTGTTATGGCAAGCTTTTATGACAACATGAATGTCAATTATCTTCAAAAGTTAAATATTGGATCTAACCAACTTTATTTCTTTTGCTTTTGTTTTAATAATATACTATCCGGCAATTGCTGGAAGCTTGAGGATTTGTTAAGCAGGGTGGAGATGCCTTTGAGTGGAATAAAGATTTTGCTATATATTTTTTGTAAATATTTTAGAGTTGTTGTTAGGTTTTCGTTTAGTTTTAAATATAACTGTACTTTTAAAACCTTTAATTATACCTTTCTCTCAATTACAGAGGTTTTGTGGTTGGGCACGGGGTGGGGACTGAGAGATCTGGTTTTCAGATATTTTGTACAATGCTGCATTGTCTGTTTGCTTTTGTTGTTTGATCCCTTCTTCTTCCTACATCTTAGAATTAGCCACCACCAATTACTTTATTTAGCGATACCCGCAAACTCACTATACCTGATGCCATGTTTCTATGTATAATTCTTGGAAGTTATCATCATGGAATGTTAGGGGATTGCAAGAGAAAAATAAAAGAAACCTGGTAATGCATCTTTTATATAAAGCACAATCCAATATTTGCTTTTTACAAGAGACTCATATGTTAGATGAAGACTGGATTAAAGAGGGGAGAAAAGGATGGATTACTGAGATAATTACGTCGGGTTTTAGGAAAAACTCAATGGAGTGGTGATTATTATCAAGAATTAATTTAAAGTAAAGATAATGTCAATAGGTCAGATACCGAAGGGAGATGGTGTTTCTTTACATGTACGACACACTACTTAAATAAACCTATTTTATTTTTAAATATTTATGGTCCCTGTTCGAATCAAGTGGACTTTATTATGAAAGTTCATAACTTTCTTTTTCATTTCCCAAATCATCTATTTATATTGGGAGGCAAATCTAATCCCTATAACATACAAGCTTCTAAAGCTCTGTCTGATCTAATAATTGACTTTGACTTAGTGGACCCTGTTTCGTTTTCTTATGATCCTAATGATAATGATAACACAATCACTTATTTCTCTAAATGTTACCGTTCATGGTCTCGTCTAGACTTTTTCTTGATTTCATCGGCCTTGTCTTATAACCAAGTTAAATTTCTAACTGAACCGAGATTCTTATCCAATCATTCCAAGATAAACCTTAAGATAGTATTTACCTCTAAATTATCCTTGCACACTAGACCATATAATTGGTCCTTGAACAGTAATTTGTTAAAAGATCAATCTTTAGTTTCAGAAATTACTTCTGTACTAAGTGAATTCTTTTCCTCTCCTCATAATGATAGTATCCCCTTTGATGTTAGATGGGCGGCTAGTAAAACAGTAATTAATGTATCCTCATAAGAAAAGCTAGTTATGTTAAGAAATTAAATTCTGACAAACAAACAAATTTGAATATAGAGATTAAGCTGTTGGAAGAAAGACTTCTTGAGAATTACTCTCTAGACACGGAGAATGAGCTACAGTTGAAACAAAAGGAATTATTTCTTCAACATTCAAAATAATCTTTCTCTTCAAGAAATACGCTATATTCACAGATATTCAGAATCTCTACAAACTCCCTCTAGTGAGGTTAATCCTCAATTGTCCCAAATCTCCTAAAATCCTGGGTATTCAACACAAGGATAAGCTTTATAAATCCACCGATCAGATTGTGTATATATTCCAACAAATTTACTCCGATATTTTTACTAACAACGATAATCTTCTCCCCAATGTGGAGATGATGAAATATTTAGATAACCTTACTTTCCCAAAGTTATCTAAAGAGCAGGAGTATCTTTTATCTGCTTCAATTTCTAAATCTGAGATAATGGAGGTAATTGATAACTTAAAGTTAGGCAAGACCCCGGGCCCGGATGGATATTCGTCCGATTTTTATAAAACATTTAAACTTGCTCTTACTCCTATTCTATTAAAACTCTATGAATCTTTCTCTATTTATGGAATAAAGGATTTATATATTAATCATTCTAAGACTATTTTAATTCCTAAAAACAATCTGGATGGGTCCAATCCCAATAATTATAGACCAATTTCCCTTATGAATATAGACATCAAAATCTTTTCAGCTATTCTTGCTAATAGACTCAAGAAAATAATGTCCTATTTAATTTCTCCAGAGCAGTTAGGTTTTATGCCTCTTAGGCATACCTGGGATAACACCCTTTTATTAGAATCCTTAATAAATCTCATCAAAAAAGAAAAAAATCCCAGATATGCCTTGGTCTTAGATGTGTGCAAAGCTTTTGACCGTGTTAACTGGAATTTTTTATTCTTGACCCTTTCACATTTTGGTATCCCTTCTAAATTTATCAACCTAGTCAAAATACTATATACTAATGCCTATACTCGCTTATACAGCAACGAAAAATATTCTCAACCTATTAAAATCTTAAATGGTACTAGACAGGGCTGTCCCCTCTCTCCGTTATTATTTAATTTATACTTAGAAAGTTTATTTTTGTTCATAACACAAAAAACATATCGCTCTGTTCCTAGAATTTGTAACATTAAAACCAGCTTTTCGGCATTTGCAGATGATTTAATCTTATTTTTTGAACACCCTATTACTGATACTAAGATAACTAACTCCTTGAATATTTTTGCATCCATCTCAGGGTATCAAATTAATATAAATAAATTGTTCATTTTCCCGATTAATCCCTTAGCACATAACCCATATTTATTTCCATTATCTTCCTTTAAGATAGACTACTCTCTTAAATACCTGGGAGTCTATTATGAACATTCGTGCTTATCATTTTCACATCTTAACTTATCTAAATCATGGAGTTCTATTGCTCAAGATATCGAGAGATGGCAACAACTGAAATTACCATTATTTTCTAAAGCCTCTATCATTAAAATGAACATTCTCCCCAAACTCCTGTACCATCTCAATGCTACTATGTCTTCGGTCTCGATTCCCTTTCTTAATAGAATACATAAAGACTTAGCTAAATTCATGTGGTATCCTAAATCTGTGAGAATTTCATATCAAAAGCTTACACTACCTAAAACATTGGGTGGTTTGGCGATGCCTAATCTTATACTATACTATAGAATAATTCGTACTAACAGAATTTTCGCTATTGCTAATTATAAATCTAATTCCTCCTCTTGGATGCCTCTATGGATTGAAATATGGTTCAGGTACTCTTTAGAAAATAACATTAATCCTGGAGCTCTCCCCTTTCTTAGTAAAAACAACTGTACGAAACTAAAATTTCACAGTATCTTAAAGGAGTTGATTAAAACTTGTCAGGATTTGTTCAATTCCCTGAATCTATTTAACACCTTTTTTATTATTTCAACCTATTCACCTTAATCCAAATTTAACAATGAACAATGAGATGATTAACCTAAATAACTTCCCTTTGATTAAAGATATTACCCTTCAGGACATACACAGGTCCAATCATCTCTCACTTGCAGACTTTAGGAATGCCCTCTCTCTTCCCAAAAAAATACGCTATCATTTTGAGGCAATTGAGAGACCTTACATAATTTTTTCTATATAACCATCCTAGTCTAGAAGTTGAATGTAACGCAGTAGCAGACCTGTTACAGATCCTAGCCAATAAGAAGAACCTGCTTTCTATTTCTTACAAACTCTTTTCCAGTCACTTGTACAAAGAGAAAGTTATCTTTGCAGATTACTGGAATCAACAGAGTGACACCATCTCCCTTCAACAGAAATTACTTTGAATTAATTACACTATTAAACATTCACCATTTCAAAAACATTGGTATACGCAATTTATGATCACTAACAACCTATATTTAACCCCTGTTCACCTAAATAAATTTAATCCAAATGTCTCCACTACATGTTCTAGTTGCTCTTGTCCACATGCTGATATACTTCACATTATGTGGTTTTGCAGATATTCTCATAGTATTTGGTGCTCTCTTAAAGTAAGACTAGACAAAATGGGCTACCATAAATCTACTTTAAGTTGGGAAACGGCATTGTTATACATCACAAATGTTGAATTATCAAACCTTAAACTTAAAGCTCTCATTACATTTTGTCTATTAATTAAGTTTTATATTGTTAGTCACTGGGCTGATCGTTCTAAGCTGTCATGGAATGGTTTTAAAACTCTTGCAATAAAATACATTACTGCACAAAAACTGATAATAACTAACCCCTATAAAAAAGTTACTTACCAAAAAGTGTGGGATCTTATTTTTTTCTCTTTTGATGAATGACTGAAGATAATCTTATATATAACATCTAAATTCCCTAGCATATTTACATTTACTTTACTAAGAATTTTTTTACGTGGTTGTTGGGTCACAGCGATATCTTTAGTTGGTCCTATTTGCTTGGTCTCAAGGGATCAATATGTGTAATGGCCTTCTATTTCTTCTATCTACTGTATTTGCTATAGATATCTTAGCCCCTTGATTACCCTCTTTTTTTTTCTTTGCATACTGTTTAATTACCCATCAATTAATAATTAAGTACTCAATTTTTCATTTAATGGTGTTATATAGGCTGATTTATTTTATAGCATTGCAGCATTTTGTACTGTTTGTAAATAGTTCTTATATTAGTTGTATTGTTAGTTGTATTTTATTATGTGGTTTTGTTCACATGATTATTGAACTGCAGTTTTATTCTTCAAGTTGTGTTATGTAAAAGCTAATAAAAGTCTATTTGAAAAAAAAAAAAGAAATCCAGTAACGTGTTTCTAGCCTTAAGCAGCATCCAGCTGTCACCCAGAGTAATGGCACAATAGTAACAGAAACCAATTGTCAGTAACACCCACAGTCAATTTACTGGTGCCATCCCAGGAGTGTCTACTGCCAGCAGCCTGGGAACATATGATCATCAGAATGGAGTGCCTTGCTATACATAGCCTGCATCTGTCACAACTGGCCTACAGGCCTCTAGCAAATGCCTATGCCTAACCCACAGTGCCCTTTAGGGAGTGTCATGGGGTCCATAACACCAACATAACACAGTCCACAAAATGCAAAGAAAGACCATGCTGATAACTTCTAGGAGTAAACCTGCCAGCCTCAGGGAGCCAGAAATTTGGACAAAGCCATGAATAATGGGGTGATGAAAGTCTAAAGAGAAGGACACGTGTCAAATATTGCTTAAATAATGTTACAAAGTTGATGGGAAGATTTGTATTAGCACGGACTGTTTGATGGGTACAGAGTCTGAAACTGCAATGTCAGCTGTCAGTAATATCTGACTTCAACCTGAGTCACTTGCAAAACACTTTTGCTTGAAAACCACATTTGTTTGGGTAACCAAAAAGATATATGAGTCATGGATGTGGACATTCTGTGATACTCTGTACAGTCGACAGGCAGGGATAGAAGTTTAAACATGGGAATGCACTCACTGCAGGCGGTCCTAACCCTGGAAGATGGTGACATATCTGCACCCACAGAACCTGGCCCACAGCCATGGGGAGTAACACACCCTTCCCTGATCACTCATCCAATGCAACATCCTGACCCCAAAATGTGGCCATCCAAGCAAAATGAGGTGGGCCATACATATATGTGAGACACACACACACCTCCAGGCTGGTCAAACAGTCTGACACACACAAGACCCTCTAAGTACAGTCAACCTTTGAGAAGACCCCTATGCAAAGTATGGGTAGCTATAGGGAAACAAATCTGACCCAGGACACCCCCCCCAACATATCTTATCCTCTACAACTCTATCTGGCGTCTGCCTGTCACCCTGATCCTGTCTGACCTATATTACCCAACTATGGACTGGAAATCAGACCAGGCCAGAACATAAATGCACAGAGATTCCACCATTGTAATATATCACCAAGGTGCTGCACCATTTCCACAACACCAGCAGTCAATTGCTTGTAGGCACACCCCTCAACAGGCTGAATTGTGCAAGAATGCATAGCATTTGGCCCATAAACCTGGTGTGTGCATTATCTATCCTGTATTCCTCTGGTAAATCACTGTGATGATCTGAGGAGGTATGTCACGTGGTACTAAAACAATACATAACAGTGTCAAATGACATGCATGACAGATGCCTGCTAAAACAAGCCCTGTAACCATAGCAACCCATACATTACTGAGAGAAATTCTCACAATCACTGTATGGCCCATTATCCCCACATTTTGATAAGCTATCTCCAGATATCCTGCACCAACAGGTTGAGAGGTATGGCTGTAGCACAAAACAAACTGTACTGGAGTACAACAATCCCTGGAATGGAGTCCCATATGTACTATAGAAGGACACACTGAACATGATCATACACTTAGAGAAATGTCAGTAGGATCTAGGAATGAACAGGCCTTCCCCACCTAGTGCACTTCCCACTGCCCCACCTTAGCAGTCCTGAAGATGTCATCATCATAGAAGTCACTTTTGTCAAGCCCAGCCCCATAAACTCTTTGGTACGTGTGAAAAATGCATAACACTATAGTACCAACAGGTAGTTAGGTAGGAGTTCTAATCACAGTTCTGGCAAATGTAAATGTGTGTGTGTGCATATGTGTGTGTGTTTGTGTGTGTGTGTGTGTGTGTGTGTGTGTGTGTGTGTGTGTGTGTGTGTGTGTGTGTGTGTGTGTGTGTGTGTGTGTGTGTGTGTGTGTGTGTGTGTGTGTGTGTTTGTGTGTGTGTTCACAACTAAAAGCTTTTGGGTCCATTCAAACCCAGTACACATCGCCTTTCCCTACTTTAGCAGTCCTGCAGATATCAGTCAACGTAGAAGTGTGGAAGATCAAGCAATTATTAACATCAGACACATATGAATTATGTGAGGAAGATTAAGCAAGTATTAAAATCAGACACATATGAAATATCTTCTATCAAAGAATATAATAGATCTAACCAATTTATTAAAAGTTTTTTAAATGAACTATTCATTGAAGCAAGAATAGATATGCATACATTTAATTATCTGATGGTTGAGTCTCCAAGAGTACTCTGCATGTTTAGTGTGCCCAAAATCCACAAAAACATCAATGATCCACCCTTCAGGCCAATAGTGGATGGAAGAAGATCTTCCACTTATGCCTGCACCAAATTTGTGGATGCAATAATGAAAAAATATGTAGTAACGGAACAGTGGATCATCAAAGATTCTTGGGCATTTTTAGAAAAAATTAACAACCTTGAATTTCAACAGGAAAATAATTTCTTAACTGTTGATGTTAAGGAGCTATATACCAGCATACCATACCAGCAATGTATAGAATGGGCTATAGCAAGAATGCAGGAAAAAAAAATGCCTCAGAGGAGGAAGCCTCTTTAGTAAGGGAGTTATTGGATGTTATCTTGTCGTCTAACTTCATTCTATTTGACAATCAGTTTTACATTCAAAAGAAAGGAGTAGCAATGGAATCGCCTTTTGGCTCTAGTTTCGCTAATTTGGTGATGTCATATTGGGAAAACAAATTTGTGTTTGAGAATAATTTTCTCAAAAATATAATCAAATTTTACGTGAGATTTATAGATGGCATCTTTATAATCATCAAAGGTGATGAGTATGTTGCAGAAAAAATAATCAGTACATTAAATGATTATACAAAATTTCTACAACTAACCCACAAATTTAACACAGATTCGATTTCATTCTTAGATGTAACACTGAGTAAGAACACACAACAAAAAGTATATGAAGCAAAGATATTTAGGAACTCTACATATTCTAATAAATTCCTACATTATTCCAGTGCACACCCTGTACATCAAAAAAAGTCAGTGGTCAAGGGCCAGTTAGTTAGAGCTGCGCAAATGGTTACTACCGAAGAAAATTTTGAACAAGAATGCTGAAGTTTGAAACAGATGTTTTTAAACAGAGCATACCCCATCTCTTTATTAGAAGCTTTAATTGAAGAGGTAAGGTTAAAAGAATAAATGGGCATTTCAAACCCATTTTGAAGCAACAAATTGTTCTTTTCAATAATCAATCCATTCCACATCTTGGAAATGTAAGACAAGGAACAACCAAACAATCAAATAATGTTGAGTTCAACTCAACTTGTATATTGAGATTTTCTTTGGATTTCCGTAGTATAAGAGAAATTATAATGAAAAATTGGGCTGTCTTAAATGATGACAGCAGTTTGATATCCAAACTGGGAAATTCACCAAAGATAGTTTGGAATAAAGGTTTCAGTTTTAAAGAACTGTTCCAAAAGAAACCACAATATAATTTCCTGGCTTCTAATAAAGGCATGATGCAATGTAGTAATTGTTCCTATTGCCATTATATGTCTTTAGGGGCTAAAATAGAGATAAATGGGATAAAGTTGTTTATTAAAGGTAAATTCAATTGCAACTCAAGATGAGTGGTTTATTTAGCAACCTGCCAAAGATGTGGGGGGGTCCTTTCAGTTTGTTTTTAGAGAAAAGTGAACTTCTATGGCAAATAAAACTTAATGCTTAAACTAATAAATATAGTGTTTACAAGAGTTATAGCTTTAGCGGCTTTCTGTACCTAGTTTAGAAGTGCCTTCCGTCAGGCCTCAGCCCCATAATCTCTGTGGCATGTGCAATAACTGCATAGCACTATAGTACAAATAACTAGTTAGGTAAGAATTCTAATATCAATCCTGACAAATGTAAAAGTGTGTGTGTGTGTGTGTGTGTGTGTGTGTGTGTTTACCACTAAAAGCTTTTAGATCCATTCAAAGCCAGTACACTTCCCCTTTCCATACTTTAGCAGTCCTGCAGCTATCAGTCATCTTACCTCAGCCCCATAAGCTGTGGGGTGCGTGCAATTACTGCATAACACGATAGTACGAATAACTAGTTAGGTAGGAATTCTAATCCCAGTTCTGGCACATAAGTATGTGTAGTTTAAAGTATTTTGTGGCCTCTGCCACCCAGTACATCACCCATTGCCACACTTTACAAGGACTGGTGATGTTCCTCACCTTAGAAGTACCTTTGCACAACTGTCACCCTATAAGCTCTGTGGCACGTGTGATAAATGTGTAACACTGTAGTAGAAATAAATAGATAGGTAGGTTTCTAATTTCAGTCTGGGCAAAAGTGTGTGGGTGTGTGTGAACAGTATCTTCTTGGTGGGGGGTGGGTTGTTGTGTTTATGTGAGAACCATACCATTGGAGGGTGGGTTTTGCAACTTTTTGCTGTTACCCACCCAGTACATGTCCCAGTGTCCACATTACAAGGCCCACAATTGCCACCCACTGTAGAGGGACCTGTAGACACTCTGCAGCTGTATAAGCATTATGCCATGTGTAATGACTGTGTGACAGTATTGGATAGATAACAAGATAGGCTGCCCATCTAATCCTTAAGTATCACTCCCCACTCAATAATCATTCAGAAACACAGTCAGATAGGCAGCCACACCTGCATCAGTAGGTGTCCTGAAAACTGGTTCACAGATAGAACCCACAGTGTGAAAGTAGCGAACCCAATCTCAGACTGCTGAACAGTCATAAGTGGAGTCCCAAAGTTTGTGGACCTGGGTTCCCTCATGATTGGGATCCACACCTCTGAGGACTAGACCAATACAAAGGCACCCTTGCTAACAGTGTCTGCAGATGAATACAAGGTGGGTGCTATTATTATCCCCCCACGCGAGATTGACATCCTACACAAAGGCCTCTCTGAGACCTATGACTGTTGTCAGAACCCTGGACATACATTCAATGCCAGATGATATGCCACGATCCCCCTTGGATACAACATGGTTCCCATAAAGTAATACATTGATGGTAGTCGACTGAACACTGATGTTGGTATAATGGAATTGGGAACATAGGTTGACAGTGAGCTGAATAGCGACCATCACAGTGTCACTGTCTTCCAAATGTCCTGCCATGTGTCACTACACCTGACTCAGGGTGTGGAATCCAGGAAGTAAAAGGACAGTGTTTTCATGTACACACCCCTCACTAGGCTAATCAATTTGTACTATGGCCCATTTGCCATGTACCCCACTGGACACCAGCAACAACAGAGCAGGCTGCAAATGTACCTCACAAAGAGGATCTTAGGTAATACACACTTGCCCCATATGGACAGACCCCAGCAGCTGCAATGAATCTTTGTCTCACATTGCCTATTTAGGTGTGATCTCTGCCTAACATACACAGCCATGTCTGACCCAACCCTGTCAGGAATGCTACATCCAAGGACACCAATCTGTCATACAACATGCCCCAGATATCCCAACCCCATCCTCACAATAAATAGGACATGCTAGAGGGACAGGTGCACAACCCAGAGACTGGTCACCCCATGGAATAGATGCCACACACATGTCAAGCCAAGCACAGCACTGGCCCTCTTCAAGAGATACCAGGAGGAGTGGATGGGGAATAGAATACCCACCCTAGGGATCACTACAGTAACTATACACAGTACACACACTGGGGAGTATCATCAGGTGGCATGATGACAATGTATTCCCATGGGCTAGCCATGTACACACCTATGACTCTTTGAAACCATGGATCTCTGGACTGTCAAATGTGTGTGTGTGCATTATTGTGTTTGAGAGTATTTGTGAGTCTGTAAACATGTGTGTGAAAGTAGTTGATGGCCCGTCTCACCCAGTACAAATACCATTGCTATACCTTACAAGTGCTGTAGATGTTATTCACTCTATGGGTACCTTGGGACACTCCAGAAGCTATAAGCTCTCTTGTGTGTGGGTGAACTACATAACACTAGAATACCAAAAACCACATAGCTAGGGCTTCTAATATGAGTCCTTGCAAGTGTGTGTGTGTGTGTGTGTGTGTGTGTGTGTGTGTGTGTGTGTGTGTGTGTGTGTATGTATTATTGTGTGCAAGTGTGTATATGTGTAGGTTCCAGTATTTTGTGGCCTGTCTCACCCAGTACATCCCCATTGCCATAATTTTCAAGGCCTGGTGAAATCCCTTGCTGTAGATGTAGCTTTGGACAAGTGTCACCCCATAACCTCCATGGTTTGCGCGATAAATATGTAACAATGTAGTAACAATAAATAGGTAGGGGTTCTACTCCCACTCCTGGCAAATGTATGTGAGAGAAAAGTATCTTGTGTGTGTATGTGTGTGTGTTTGTGTGTGTGTGTGTGTGTGTGTGTGTGTGTGTGTGTGTGTGTGTGTGTGTGTGTGTGTGTGTGTGCACGCATGCAAGTGACATCCATTGGCTGGCCATGGATTCATATTTATGCCATGGTACACACAGTACACATTCCTGAGTCTATTGAATTAGGTCTGCTGTTCACATCAGCTGTAATGGTATCTGTACATACTCTGCAGCCCTATAAGCCCTGTGCAACAGTATGGAATAGTATGTTACAAATAAGATAGGTTGGTCTGCTAATGTCAGTACTGGCAAGTGCACGCGCGCGCGCGCGCGCGCGTGTGTGTGTGTGTGTGTGTGTGTGTGTGTGTGTGTGTACAGCAGTGTTTGGGAGTGTGTACACTCATGTGTGACAGTAATATGAAAGCTGTCACATCAACTACACCACCCACTGCTATACCTTACAGGAGCATGTGATGTTAATCACTATACACGTATTTCAGAAACACAGCACCATGTGAGCTCTGTGCCCCCTGTGATAACCACCTAACATTGTACCACCAATGACTAGATGGGTGGGGGTGTCAAGCCCAACACTGGCAGTTGGGATCCTGTGTGTGTGTGTGTGTGTGTGTGTGTGTGTGTGTGTGTGTGTGTGTGTGTGTGTGTATGTGAACAGTATTCTGTGTGTGTTGCATCAACACAATACCCTCTGTGTGTGGTATTCACAAACCTTTGGTGTGTACCACCCAGGACACTTACCATTGTCCACTGTACAAGAGCTGCTGACATTAGCCACCATGCACTTACCTGTATACACCCCTCAGCCCTATAAGCCATGTGGCACATGCAATAACTGTTTTACAGACATGTTAATTGTGTACAGCTGTACCCTGGATATGACACAGTCAATGTGTTACCACACTGCCATACCCCTTGCAGTAAAGGACTGTTGGGCTACATCCTCTGGACAGACAGACACCTAGAACACAAACAGAATACATTATGGAGACCACAGTCAGTCAGTGTTAATAACAGCGATAATGCATCATGGCTGGACAGCTACACACTCTGACATGTAGCCATTAAACATGCTGGGTGACAGCACTTTATGCAGCATTACATTGCTAACCTGTAATAAATTCATCCTGTGCATCAGAACCATGTTAGCATGTCCCTGCATTGATGGTATGGATGACAGGGATGTGGCACAGGTGTCATAATATGCACAGGGTGCGGTGTGGGTTTGCCAGAGGCCTAGGTTGAGCCAATTGGTTGACATCATGTGTCTGGGTTGGGGGCTGTGCAGAGGTGGTGTGTGTAAGTATGGATGTGCCCTAGCTGTGATTGTAATGTGTGTGTGTATGGATGCGCACAGTTCTGCTATGTTGCTGCTATATACAGGGGTATGTTGGACTGCTGCAGACAGTACATGGTAGGTTGTACAGTTCACATTGTCTGGCCATGGACACGGGAACTAGGCCTGCCAGAGGTTCCACTGGCACCACCAGGCCCAAGGCCAGATGGAGTAGTTCATAGGTTCATAGATTAGTACTAGGCAAAGTACCCTTGTGGGCCATTTTAAACCTAGACAATTGCCCCATGTGAGAATCAAGCCCTGCACCTTGTGTCTGTAAGGTAAATACCTTAACCATTATGCCAACCTCCCACCCCTGCTGACAGTTGTCTGCTGAATCCATGTCCCTGTTGGGACCGGCCAGGGCCATGTGCCCATGGTCTGCTATTTTGTGATGTGGACAGCATCCCCCCTGCATTTGTGCTGCTGGTACTGCCACTAAGGGAGTGGGAGCGACATGTTGCATGGCCACGTGGACCTTCATCTGTTCGTGGTGCTGTCCTATGTCCACATGGCCAATGGCCATCTCCCACCACATGCTCCAACACAGACATCCCACGGTCAAAGAGTGCCACCATCTCACCCAACTGTCTATCCCTGACCTCAGTATAATAACGGTGGGCATCTGCAAGATCATGGATGTTGTCATGCATAGCAGGAAGATTTGCCATCTGGACCCTGAGAGTCTGTCTGGTGTGACATTCCATACATGTCTGTGCCTCCATGATAGTCTGAAAAATGCATCTGGTGACACCTGCTGTGGCATGTCTGGCAGGTCCATGATGGGCAGCATTCCTCCTCTGAGAACCCCTGTCCATCTATCTGTGTGTGACCTCGCCTGTTATCCAGCTGTGGCTGGTGTCTACAGACACACTTGCCTTAGTCACCAGACTTTCCTGTCCCATGCCACCACCCACCAACTGTCCCTCATCTATGGTCACTGGTAATGGGACATGTGTGGGCATTGTGAATGTGTGTAGGGATGTGGTGGACAAAAGTGGGATGCCAAGCAATGGCACAGATTCATCTCCTGACAACCCCACCTGTGCCTCACTATGCCTATCATTATTGTCAGAGTCTGCAAAGACACCGACATCAGTTTCCCACATGGGATCCTGACCCCCCATCACCACCTGTGAGGGTAAGACAATATCTGTAATTTAAAACCTGTACCGTATGGTTTACTTACACACACACACACACACACACACACACACACACACACACACACACACACACACACACACACATACACAGTTACAGGTGAGGTAGCACAAAGATATTACACAGACCTCACATTACCCAACAGTTGACATGCATGACACATGGCCCTCAACATCATGAATTGCATCCAGTCTTAAACCTTCTTACTAACAATCTACATCTCTGTGATGCTTCAGTTATGTTAGTAGGTGATGGCCCTTCCCCTAGAACACACGGCACCCATGTACACATTATTGCTGTGCACCTGTATAGCACACTGGCATCTACTGTAGACCACACTTCACAACTGTACAAATCATTGCTGAATGTGTATATGTCTGGCACTTATGTTTGCTCTGTTCCTTACAACCTCTATGTGTTTGTCTGACACATAATTGGGATGATATGAGGACTGATGTCACCGATTAAAGACATACATTTGAATTGCACATCTCATCAGCAGCAGTGAATGTATGTGCACTCACATCCGGTTACACCAATGACCTTCTTCGCATAACATGGATATGATAAGCATACACACCAGCCTCTTTGTGATATTAAACAACAGTAGTGCATTTGAAAACATTACACACCTTATATGTGACATATGACCTGTGCAATCCAATCAAGAAATAGACAAATGTGTTAGTTATGAAGATACTGAATGACATGCATACGATATTGTGGTTGCATAGCTATGGACACCCTTAAACCAATGCTTGGTTGAAGCACCTGTTAATTGCACTACAGCAGTCACACTGCCTGGGAAGGGATATATTAGCATGACACATCTTGCTGTGGCATTATTTGGACAGTCTTCCCTACAAAGGTCCTGCCAGCTCTATAAGACTGCAAGGCCAGCTCATGTGCACAACCCTTGGTGGTCACACTGGGAGTTTACTACTAGTGTTGAGTCTGGGCTTTGTCTGACCCAGTTCATAACCCTGATTGTGTTCAGATAGAGCCATTCTTAGCTAGCTTTGGATGTATGCTTCAGTTTATTGTTGTGTTGGAAGCTGAAACCCCTCTCTATCCTTGGCCGTATTGCAGATGCTTGAAGGCTGAGGCACACTTGTGAGTGTTATTTGTAACTGTTCAGGATTCCCTCCACCATGTCTATAGGCCTAGTTTCAGTTAATGAACAACAACCCTAATGCTGTACACTGGCACCATCAAGCTTCAACATGTATATGGTGGTCCTCCAGTGAAGTGAGGTGTTGCTTTTGAACCACACATAGATTTAGGAATACCGTCTGTAGGTTTGAACCTTTGTCTCATGACACCATTATACTTTTCAGCACATGCCTTTGGGAGACTTGATGTTATGTTTTGATACCTGTACTCAGCCTTGGATGGTGTTTGGTGTGGGTAAATGCTTCTATCTACTGACACCTCCCCATTGGCCAGACTTATGCAGAATTCAGGTGATTGTTGCCACATGTACTGCAGAAATAGTACTTGCCGGAGAGTCCTGCAAGTCCCTCAGTGTTGCTGCATGTCTTCTGGCAGCCTCCCTGACCAGTTCTCAACATGTCTTGTCATCTGTTTTGGAAGGAGATCTGGTTATTTTCAACAGCACTGTTGTCCCATATGTAATCCACCTTTTGATGACTGTCTCTGCTGTGTTCCATGGTATACGCAGTGCTGTGGTAATTTTGGTGTACCCCTACTCCTGACTGATACCTTTCAAATATGAGATCCCTATGGTGCTTTGTAAGATGTGTGCAAGTCATGTCTGCTTCTGGTATAGGCAACTGAGCAAATGTCATGAATACACCACACTGGCAGTGGACCATTATTCATTGTTACATTGAGTCCCTGTACCAGATGGCAGGTGTGTACCCAAGCAGAGTGAATGCTGTCAGTACACCACAAACTGCTCCCACAATATGTTATTTGGAGGGTGTGCACACATATACATCCATCATATTGTAAGGTTTGTATACCCCATATTTGGTGGCCTAACATATTGTTTGGTGTTACAAGTTAATTGTTCATGTTATGGTCACATTGCATGTTGGAAAATGTGTGGAATGTAATATTGTGGTCTCTCATTGTATATATCAGAAACACTTGGCATCTTGACAGGGGTGTGCACACTGTGGTATCCATTGTATAGGACTAATGTTCCATATATGTCCCTACCATAGCCTATTTGTCCCCCCAGTTTGTTGGTCTGTGTCCATATGCCTTGCACTGACAGGTTGTGAGGTGTAGGCCCCTGTGGTGACCACTGTGATCCACTGCAGTTAACACCACCACTAGTGATTATGGACAACAAACAATATGGCTAGGTGTGTATTGGCAAAGCACAACAAAACAATTACATACTCACCAGCTACAGATTGCTGTCTCAGTAGACCAGAGGGAGCTAAATAGGTGTGGAAGAGAGGTACTGTCAACATGTGGCCTTGGTACAGAGGGGAGCAGCATTTCTGCCATTAACAATACAACCCCCAATAGTACAAAATATGCTATCCATCCATTACCATAGATGTGCACTTATGTGCATTACCAAACCTCGTCCACAACTACTATCTTATCTGACATATGCATGTAGATACTCTACTGATACAAGTTATGTATGCTAAGATACTCTAGTAATGTGCAATAGGCTTGACCTGCACACTCCTCATCCATTGTGTCAGGGGCACTCACATCCATGATGCTGGATTCAGGGAGATCTTGTGTGCTTAGGGCAGGTGCCCCAAGGTTGGTGAGGAGCTGTTCTTGTGCTATCTGTGAGGTCTGCATGAGTGGGCCCCCACCTGTGGCTGTTGCTTCCCTGGCTATGGCAGCATCCCTTCACTGGGTATTATTTAGGAGGTCAGTGGCAGAATGGTGGACCTGCTTATATGTTCTAGTGTGCAGGCCGACATCATTAACCCTGTGGACTAGGTCATTCCACAGGGTGGTCTTCTCCCATAAATGTTTCTGACCATGGCCAAACATCATATTGTAGTACTGTATTATAAACTCAGCAATCTCAGAAGTTTCTTCTGCACTGTAGGGTGGATTCTTCACAGGCTGCATCCTGCCTAGAAGACATAAACATTGAAACACATCATAGCACCTTATACAGTTTTCAACAGTATGGACAGAAATTGCACATCAACAGTGGATATTTCATGCTAGCACCCACAAATACACCATATCCATGTAATCTATCAGCACAATATTAGCTTGCATTACACTCCTGGCCCTGATGTTTCATATTCCCCGCAATGATGGACAGTTAATTGCATAAACCTCTATTCACCGGTCATTTCTGTGTAGAGGTATAACAGTGGCCATCTTCCATGTGGATGGGGTGTGGATGTTGCTCAGCATGTGTTTGACTATAGTATATGATGGAACTGTGAGCACTTGCCTGAGTTCATGTAGGATGCAGACAGGGATGTTATCAGGCCAATGGAGAGTTGCTGTTGTTGTCTTTCAGTGGGCAATATGTACCTGCTCACCACTGATGATGGGAGGGGTGCAGTTGATGTGCATATCTCTCTATAGGGATGGGGGGACAGGGGGGTGATGTTCACACCTAACATGTCTGATGCAGATTGCCTATAGCCATGGCATGTGTGTATGATGTGATTTAACACCAGTACAAGGTGAACTGTGTTATTGCCTCTGAGACTGACAACATATGTGGAGACACTCTTGTGACTGGCCTTGGCAGTGTGGATATTTGTGATTGATTTGTACTCATAGTTAACCTTACATGGAGTCACCTGTGACCTTATGTGCTTGTTCAGATAGAGGTGGACATGCTTCCAAAGTATTGTCTGCACCTATGTGGTTCAGTACAGCAATACAGGATCCTATTATGTGGTTTGTGTATAGCTGCTGTTGACCAAAGGAGATTAGTCTACCTTGGTGGAGGCGGCTATTACAGGTCAGGTATTGCTGAGTCCATACAGTTACAGTGGATATGTAAGTGCACACACCCCTGTTACAATAACTGGTCTTTGTGCTATTGTAACTTGACAGCACAATACCTCATTTCAACACAATTCCCACCTTTAATGTGACCTATAGCTCGTACAATGCCATTGAAAACATTACACTCTGTTGTGGGAAAACATGCAAATTGAAATCAGGATAATAAGCTGGTTGCAGGTGTGTGCACATCCTTAAACAGATACTTTGTAGAAGCACCTGTTGAGATAATGACAGCATTCAGTCATCTTAGGTCGGAGTCTGTCATCATGGCACATCTTCACTTGGTAATAGTTGCCCAGTCTTTCTTGCAACAGTGCTACAAATATGTCAGTTACTGAGGGCATATCTTGTGCACAGCCCTATTCAGGGCAACCCACAGAGTTTCTATTGGATGTAGGTCTGGCTGGCATATTCCCAAACTGTAATTTCCATTTGGTGAAGCCATTCTTTTGTCGATTTGGATGTATGCTTAGGGTCATAGTCATGTTGACAGACAAAATCCCTCTTCATCTTCACCTTTCTATCAGATGATTGATGGTTTGGGGACAAAACTGGTTGGTATTTGCAACTGTTCTTAATTCCCTCCATCTTGAGTAGAGGGCCAGTTCCATCTTTTGAAAAGCAACCCCACAGCATAATGCTGCCACCACCCTGCTTCACCAGGGGGATGGTGTGCTTTTGGTGATGTAAAGTGTTGTGTTGGGCCAAACATACCTCTTGGAATTGTGGGCCAAAGGTTCAACCTTGATGTCATCAGACCATGTCACATTGTCCCATATGCTTTTTGGGGACTTAATGTACTATTTGGCAATGTTTGTCCAGCCCTGAACATTTTTCTGTGTAGGAAAAGGCTTCCATCTAGCAACTCTACCCATAGGGCAAACATGTGGGGAATACAGAGGATTGATGTCACATGTGGTGTACACCCAGTACTTGCCAGGGATTCCTGCAGCTCATTCAGTGTTGTTGTTGGTCCCCTGTCAGCCTCCATGGCCAGTTGTCATCTTGTCATGTCATCCATTTTGGATGGACGTCCTGGTGTTTGCAGTGTCACTGTTGTCCCATAATTTCTCCGCTGTCTGATAACTGTCTGCATGGAATTCCATGGTATATTCAATGTGGGGGAGACTTTTTCTACTCTACTCCTGACTGATACCTTTCCACAATGAGTACCCTTCAATGCTTTGTAAGCTCTCTGCCAAACATGTCTTTTGTTGTAGCAGGCAACTGGATAAATATCAAATATATCCTATTAGGACAGCTGAACATTATTTGGTGTTAATCAGAGTCTTGTTAATTGATGGCATGTGTGTAACCAAAAAGAAAATGCTGTGATTACTGCAAGAGGTGAATCAACCAAGTAGTGGTTTCTGTGTGTGCACATGTATGCAACCAGTTTATAGCACATTTCTTATGTTTAATATTTAGTCCCCTAACAGATTTGTTTGTCAATAGAATTGTACAGATTATGGGTCACATTTAAGGTGGGAAATGTTTTGACAAGAGTTTCTGTGGTCTCACTGTTGTATAGTACACAAACCTGGCATTTCAACACGGGTGTGTACACTCTTGATATCCACTGTATGTAGGTGTTCAGATAGCTATTTGTGGTAGGCATGGACAGGGGGTCATAACACAGTTGCACACTTTTCCGATTACAACCTGATAATCATGCCTATTCTACGACCCATATCATTGTCATAGCAATGCAACAACCAGTACCTGTAAACATTTATATCTGTTGTATGCACTGAAACTGATATTACACACAAGTAGAACATATATAACTTATTTGCACTGAAACTGATATTACACACAAGTAGAACATACACAACTTATTTACATACATAGATAAGTAAGTTGATTGCACAATTGGCTTGGGTTGGGTTGATTGCACAATAGGCTGGGAGGATGGCATACTGGTTAAGGTGTTTACCTTATAAACATAAAGTGTAGGGTTTGATTCTCACATTGTGTAATTGGCTAGGCTTAAAATAACCCACAAGGGCAGTTAGCCTAGTACTAATCTATAAACTTATAAACTCATCTATAAACTTATAAACTTTGCTATCACATTGGTAACCTGGAGGATGTACCACATTCATATCTAGGCTATTATATTACAGTGTCATTGTTAACAGACTTGACAATGGTTTGCCTAACATAACACAAGTCTATGTGTAAGTGACTACAGATATCAGGCACACATGTGCTTATGAGACTATGCAGTTCAATGGTATGAACTCACTATATCACATGTATTTCAACACACAGTTCTGCAACAGTACTTTACTCTGCACATGCTCTGTATAGTTCAGTTATAGTTACAAGAGAAAATGTGTATCATAGTTATATGCACAGGTAACATATGGATATGTACAGCATCCCAGTAGCTAGCCTAGCAGTGGCACAGTCAGTGGTGTTTGACAGACACTCCAGTAGTTGCCAAATGTCAGCTGTCCTTTCCTGGGGTGAGTCAGGGGCCTGAGCTGTGATCTATGTCACTACAGACACAGCCACATGCTATGGCCATCGATGCTGTTCAGCAGTACATCAGTACAGCAAGTCTTGTTGAGAAACATATTCTTTCAAAACTCTATTTTCCATTATTACAGACCACCTACTGCATTCATTTGCATGCTTACTTGTTTCACATACCTTTTTTCCTGGAGTTTTCAGAGATATATCTTTTCTGTTTCTTCAAACTGGATCAGCTTTGAAGTAATTAACATTCTATGACAGAGGTGTTTTGAATAGATGGCAGCTTGTCTTTTGTAGGTTATGCTCAATACCATGTGATGGCCTGTGCACCAGTTGGTGCTCCCCAGTTGCTAAATGCATGCAGAGCAGCTGTGTAGTTATTCCAATAGCCAATGTCATGGTAATACTCTCCTATAATTGAGTACTCCATGTGGGAGTTGGTCCATTCCCTTACCTGTGAGGAAGACATCCTGGAGGTGTGTGAGCTAATACCTCTTACAGCAAGACTTGTGGAGACATGCCAACTAAATGGTGGAAAAGGTTCAAGACTTAGGGGCAAAGTGTGAGTATTGCTGTTATATGTTTTGAATACAGCTAGTTCAACAGGGTTTGTCTGAACATGCTACTTCTGCATGGGTTTCTGTCTGTCAAAGTTCTGTGTCTGCACAGCTCTCAACTGTAGGGCTATCCACATAATGGCCAGAGGTTTGCCTGTTATGTTTGTTTATTCCCCAGACAGGTGTTGTCCTTGGCAAATCAGTAGCATACTCTGGTGATTGCAATCCATAAATCCTAACATCCATTTGTGTTTCTAACTTTATATCCCTCAGAAAATATATGTTACAACAAACCCTGCAACACCAGCAACATTCTCAGTGTATAACAGCAATATTTCAAGTATGACCATGTGTTTGGGCTTCTGTCCCCCAATTATGTCAGGCTTAGTCCAGATGTCATACAGTAGGAATTTGATAGGTATACGGTCTATCATTATTTAGTGCTGTCATTCCTGCTGAGGGGAAATGCTGGACAACATGTGGAAGTCTGTATATTCAAGAGGTCGATGTATAGAGAATGCTCTTAGATGCCATTGTAACATATTTTATGGGGTGGAGAGTAACACCTGTTTTAAAACTAGGCTGTTAGAACATGTGAGACATATTACCCATAAGAAAGAAGACATTTCTATAGCTGTACATTTGAATGAATTTTACCATGGGACAGTAGTGAGTTACAAGGTACTGTTTTGGAAATAGTCTGTTTCTCAGTTTGATGAAACATTCATAAAAGAACAATTGTTATGTACAGAATCAATTTATATTTTTAAATGTGATACTTCATCCCTTAGGAGATAAATGAGGAGTGTAATTGGAGACTGTGTATTTAAATGTAATTAAGCGTTAATTACTTCTTGTATGTAAGGCAAGTATTTCTTTTAATGTTTTACTCCTTGAAGGCTTTGGCCAAGACATCAGAGTATAATCAACTTGTGTGAATTACTGGCTGGCTGTTTTTCTCTTTACTATCTGCATTCATGTTAGTTTATTTGCTAAGAGGTCATTGTATGTCTGGCCATTGTGTATGACCTATCGTGGTTTTGTAGCAGTGTACTGTTCACTTATTATTTGGACTGTGTGGTGGGGGGGAAGATAT
>NC_056745.1:865114803-865147303 GCF_019279795.1 Protopterus annectens
GACAATGGGTGTTGGGTACAGTATAACTACAGCCTTCTTATAGCTACTTCATAGCAGACCTGTGGAGGAAATTTCTGTTAACACTACCTGACTGTTTCTACACATATTCACAAAATCCTGGGTGAAATTATGCATACAGCTGACTACCACTCCCGGGATTCGAACTGTGTCTGTTTTGTGTTTCATCAGAATGAGCAATTGAGCAACTGCTGTCTCTTGTTTGACTGTTTTCTGTCTAATACTCCCTTGCTTGTATAATCTGACATTGTAATTCTGACATTCATGCATAACACAGTGTAGAAGACAGTGGTTAACACAATATTACTATTCAGATATCAGATCTTGGTGCATGCTGCATTTCATTTAGTTAATCAATCTCATGTTTTACAACTCCACAAGCTTTGTCAGATGAGCCTTGGTTGTTTAATGATTTCAGAGGTATAGTTGCTATGCATAAACTGTACACATTTTGATTCATACAATACCAAAGTAAACACCGGCAGTCTGGGTTCTGAATTTTATTAACAAGTACTTATACTTTTATTGATATATAACCTGTATGTCACTGCTACTCTCCTACTGGCTTGTTTATTCAGTACAAACCATACCCATTTTTAAATACTGTAAGGGGACATTCTACTCATTTTTATTTATTTGCCCTGTATACTACAAGCTAGATTGTTACTCACCAGCCTTGCGATGCAGCCTTAGCAGCCTGCTGGTGTGGACATCCAAGTTTGTGGCCCTCTCATCTACAGCTGTACAGGAGATAAGAGAAAACATTTATGTATACCTATCACATACACAGGTTTTGACTTTGGAAAACACTTATTGCAACTAATACTTACACGCTCCTGGAGCATTCCCCGCCCGATCATCTTGGAATCGCTGGTCCAAGAGGTCCCTCTTCCTCCACTTTAGGTTGACAAAGTGGAGCTGGACCTGCTCACCAGTCTGAGGGATGCCAGTGGGATTGGTGAGATCACAGGCGAGACCCTCTCAGGCCTCCTCTTTGTATTGGGAGCCCTGAGACTGGTCCTGCAGCAGTCTCATGTCATGGCTTTCTACAAGGAATCCAACCATGACCCTGGACTCCTGAATGCCCCAGCACTGTGCCCGAAAGCGCACAACTTCATCAACACCAGGCATAGTGCATACAGTGGGGAGCTACAACTAGTTATGAGCTGTATTCCACCTGTGAGGTTTAAATAGGGCTGATTTCCCACCCTTTGCTGTGATTGGACAGTTTTGAATATGCTGATCCAAGCTAAGCAATGGGCAAACCTGCTTAGCACAAAGAAGCATTGCTTAAAGGGGTAGATGCTAAGCACCTCTTACCAGTGCACAAATCCGCTTATCTATTCTAATTCATGCTTAGAATTTAGATTTCAGCAATGTTTATACTAGCTAAGCATAGCTGAGCATAAGTTATCATTGTTTAGCTTTCCTTTTAAAGACTATCAACATTGTGGGGTTGATACCTCATAAATGGCATATTATGATATGTATGTTTAGCTTCCATAGCATCCCCCTATGTGCTTTCATTACATTACATTCTTTTATAGCTATACTGTATGGGACACGTGTTTATATGGGGGGGGGTTCACATCTGTACTACACTGACACCTCACATTTGGACTTCCTACACTACACTTGTTTACAGATATATATATTATTCACTACCTATTCATAACAAAATATACTTTTATTGCTGTTTTCACAAATAAAAATGAATGGATTGCATTGGGGCTCGAATTGTGAATGCCTGTAGGCAAAGTGAAAGCTCTAACCACTACACTATTTCACTTTAGACTGTTTTTACTGTATATTTCTATATAGCTCATTGGGATGTGTAAGCTAGGCTGAGCATAGCTGCACATCGGGCAAACCCACTAATTCATGCTTAAACTTTATTGGGGATTGAAAAAATAAATGTGTAACATTACTGTTATAAACTGAGAAAGCTGCTAATATGTATCAATTTGTGTTAGAGAACATTTTATGAGTGTAAGGCCAAGAATATTAGGGACTAATCTGGACACTCTGTGAAGTTATGGACAGTTAAGTGCTATGTTGTAGGGGGCTGTGCTTGTATGTACCATGGAACTGTTAGCTGCTGTGGATTTGCTGTATGGCAATTCTAGAGTCTAGGGAGTGTATGTACTGTGTGACCACTGCTTAGACACACCCCCTGCACTCGTTCTTGTTTTGTGGCCATCTAGTGTAGACAGCAGTGTGCCCTCATGAATATGCAGGGTACGCTGCTGTCGTAGATGGCCATGGAATGCTCAGTGCAAGAATAACACTATTCTTGCACGGAGCTTGATGAATCCCGGGCCATATAAACACATAACATAAAATTAACATATTGTGAGCATTAAAGCCCATTTTGTTGAAAAACGATTGGTGACCTTATTTTTTTGGCTACTACTGTAACTGTGGAGGAAATAAATGCATTAAGTCAAGGGCCATAACATTTGTAGATGCTCTGAGATGTGTTTTGTATTTTTTAAACAACCTTTTCATCCAATAATGGCCTGAACAAAGAACATGATTAAGGAAAAAAAATCAGTTTTATTGTCCAGCTTTACTTTTTCCTGCATCCTTTCAACACACCCTAACTGAACAAACCTACTTTGTAATAACTAAATTTATCTGATGGTCTGTAGGCTTACTAGGAACATGGAAGCTCATGAGATATTCAGAGGTGCATTTTAGAGCTTTTTTTTACAAACGTCTGATCTAATGATGGCCTGAACAAACATCATGCACAGGGAAAAGAAATTCAATCTTACATTTTTATTTCAAGGAAGAAATAAGCTGTATCGAAGTTTTAACGTTCAACACTGACATAACCCCCATTTACAATAAACTAAGAAGACAGATGCTTGTGAGGTTACATATATCTGGGACTAGGCAATAACTTTCTATGTAACCCCTTTTGGTGTTAAACTAGGATTAAAATTAAGGCACAAATTCCCACAGTCATATACTTTAAGCTGCTGCTGCCATATTTATATACAACATGCCTCCTCACCTCCTACCCCCAAAAGAAAGTCAACTTCTGTGTGCCCTTCTGATTTCAGAGTGGGACAAAACTAAAAAAAAAAAAAAATTGAACATAACATATTTGCTGTCAGACATATATAAACAGCATGCTGATTTTAAGTCCTCAAAAGATAGTCACCTGTATCAGATATTTGATTGTGAGGAAAAGTGAAGAAAAAATGATTGCAATAATAATCCAGCTTGTTACTTCTAGATAGTGCAGTGCTCCTATACAAATGACAATGACCATCCATGCACCCCTCTGAAGTTTGTGACTTCTCCTTCTCCCCCCACAATACAGTACAGTGACCTTCTGTGTACACCTACAAGCAAGGCTGGTTTTACACTAGGTGGGGTTTGGGGCAGAAGAGATTACTAAGCCAATGCCAAAATCCACATAGTGGGTGCTACTAACTCACAGAAGATCTGATGGCCTGAGTATTCTGTGATGCCTTTCTGTCTTATTTTCTTTTTAGAGATGTCCATTAAACAGAACAAGTGACAATAGAGTCATTTACTTTCATCCAGTTAACTTCCACTAAGCAAGTATAGACACTTTTATGTACAATTCAGATGTTTAATAGTAATAAACAGAGGATGTCTGTGTAAAGTATTTCACCTTTGGTCCAAACAAACAGTTGTCAATCATTAAAATATTGCAAGTTGCTTAACAAAATCACATTGGTCTAGCAAAGTCCAAATAATAAGCAAAGAGCAGCAGGTAGCTAGCCGTTTTCCTCCATAGATTGTAAATTAACTGTAATTCCCATTAACTGTAAATATTAGCAATGGGCTCTCTGTTGAAAATTTTTATCATAATCATACTTTGTCCAGATTTAAGGTTTAATATGCATACTAAGACTCAAAATAATGAAAAAAAAACAATGCCACTGGCCAGTAACTTATAAAAAAGCTTGATTTAATACATAAAAATAAAAACAACAATAGATTAAGCTCTTTCATCTAAATGCATCAGGACTTCTTCAGAATCTAAATCAAAGCATTTACCACCCCCCTTTTTATACACTCCACAATTAAACTAATTAGTTAATTACCAATTTATTAACAAGCAAATAAAATGGGCCAGTACCAATGAGAAAAATTAGATTTTCATTAAAACTATTAAAAACCTTAAAAAGCCAATGAGTATGTTAAAACATATTAGATTTAATTTTTAATAAAGAATGAATAGAGATATTTTCATGTATGCCTGGGAACTGAGTATCATTTAATTTCATCTGCCACTTTGCTTCTTTTGATTCCAAAAGTAATTTATAATCCCACTCTCTGGGGTTAAGAGTAACCCTTTCCAGGATGCCAAATAAAAATTCTTAGAAGAATGACAATTCCTTGCATGTTTAAATAGAGCATTGTTTTCATTACCCTTTATTCTATTGTAATTATGCTCATAAATTGTCTTATGGAGCTGATGCTCTGTTTTACCCACATAGAATACTGGGCATCCTGAGCACTTGGCAAGGTATGCTGCACTTTTTCTTAAACAGCTCTCCTTAATAAACATAACCTTAGAATGAATATAGTTCTCTAATATTAAGGATCTCACTTCAAGGATGTAAGAACATTGAAAACAGGAACCACATTTACCCATCCCCGTGTATTGAGTCCCGGACTCTTGTATCATAATATCCCCATTCAAACTAATCCTCGATGCACTCTTCTCCTTCTCTCACCAGGACCAGAATATAAGCACAGATTCCAAGCTGTCACCTACAAAGCAGTTATTAGGTTTTCTGGTGATCAGTAGTTTCCAGGAAATAATGTCCCTGTACTCCTTCTCTCACTAGGAGAAAACAGAAGCACTAATCCCAAGATGACTACGGAAAGACAGAATGTGAGCTCTCCAATAACTGTTAGTCTTGCAATAGATGTTTAAAGGTAAGATAAAAAAATGGTTTATCCTAAACACTGCAGTGTGCAGTACGCAGTTAGATATGAAAGTGGGTATCTTCTAGTAACCCAGAAGCACTGAAAACCGGACAAAAGCTGTTGAAAATTAGGTACATCTGACCAAAAATCTGGACAACTAATGAGCATGAAATCTGTACACAGAATAAGATGACCCCTCCAAATTCAAATAAGAGTGTGAAATACTGCCACTCAAAGTAACATCTTGAATAATAGATTTCAGAGATGTTAACTACTGGAAACCAAGGAAAAACAAATGTAGTATGTTAATACGCAGAAAGGATGGAAGTGTACCATAACCCACATATTTCAACAAAATGCAGTTCAGCTCTATATTACTTCTAAGATCTGTATATCAAGCTTGTATTACATCACTATGAAGACCTGCAGTGACAATGACAGTGGGAATGAATACTGAATCAGTTAAAAAACTAAATAAGAATGTAACACTTTTTAAGAGTAACACATCATATGAACCAAAATAAATAAGTAAGTAAGTAAATAAATAAATAAAAAATATAAAACAAATAAAAATATAATAAATTCAACTCAAATGAGCCTATCCTTTCTTATTCCAAATGTATGGAAAGTCTATGATATTATCACTATTTTTAAGGCAAACACATTCTATTCCAGCAGCAGAAAGTTGCAAGAACCAAGTTGTAAAAAAAGTGCATTACATTGTTTAAATCCTACTCTTTAATGCTTACAACAGACATAAATATACAAGAATGTTTAGCATTTCAAGGCTGCAATGACAAATAGAAATCGAATAATCAACATGTAAAGACATGAAGGTGTATGGCTGTGCAAGGATATAAATAGAAAAAATGAAATGCTTCTGCAATGGTTGCTGACAAAAGTGGCATGGCCTTTCTATTCATAGTTTGCTGGGCACTATTTCAAGTAAAACATGATCTGGAGATTTCAATGCAGTAATACCCACCCCCCCCAAAAAAAAAAAAAAGTAAAGAGCCATACAGCCTTCCTTGATGATGTGCACTAATGTGTGTAATGAATACATTCTTAAGTACATGTCGATAGTGTACATTTACATGTGTGTGCGTACATGCAGTATGTATCTGTAACTTGACAAGAATTAGTGTATTTCCATATTTTACACAATCTGTACTTCAGAACTCAGATGCTTTTATTAACATGGATAAACTTTAGTTGTGTTTTAATACAGATCTGGCCTGCTCCTCATTTATCTGCTTATAATATTGTCTGTTCTTTTTATGTTATATTTTCCATAATTAACAGATATAAACCTAGCAGCTACTTGATTTCCTGTTTTAGATACATCCTGGAATGTCTACTGATGAACATTCTTTTGTGGTGCTGCATGCAACTGCTCAAATCCGCAGTTCCCCGGCCTTGCATAGAGTTGTGGTTGCAGCTCTACTAATGTTTATTTTTTACCTTCCTGCTGTCTGTGACAGTGAAGAATGATGATATGACAGCTAACAAAGCCAAACTAACCTCCAGAAATCAGAATTTAAAGAGGCCAACTGGAATTTCGTGGCACTGTTTTTATTTTAAATCAGTATTTTCAGACTAATTTGGGGGAGATTAATGGTGACTTGAATGTCAAGTCAGTTGGAACACTGCACCCCAGAGCATCTGCTACATTTAGCAGGGGAGCTTTATTTATTTATTTATTTTTTAGCACAAAGAAACATTGCTCTAAAAATAAAGAAACAAATAAATAGGGAAAGTGTGCCCTTAGAAACATGGTGCCCTGGGCAGTTGCCTAGTTTGTTTACGCATAAGGTCAGCCCTGCTAATTGCAGGAGTTGTTATGTGGTTCTCCACTCAGCATAGGTCCCATGGGGCTTTGGCATATACTTTGCATAGTGCACTAGCCTGGTATGATTGTAAACTGTGTTTATGAATCCCAGCCACAGGCATGAAACTTAAAGAGTTAACCATTTTTATATTCCATGATAATTTGCTACAATTGTTTAAAACAGACATTTAAGAAAAATCTGATATGTCGTTCCTGACTCAGATTTAAGTTGACTGCTACTAAAAAATTAATCCTTTTATTATCAGCACCTTAGTATACATTTAATGTTGCATGGAATCATATTTTAATGTCAGAGTTATTGTGTTCAAACATTTAGAATGTCATTATCAAGGATGAACAATTTAGAAAGAGAGAAATGTCTTGGTAATATCTGAAATAAGGAAGAAAACATAAGGCTTGAAAAATAATATGGTTCATAGGTTATCACATCCACTGCCATATGGAGGTCACCTTGTTACATTATAGACTGCCTGAAGATGCATTTCCTCTTCGGCACAACTATAAGTTTGAGTGTCACTGCACCTTCAAGTTATTAGGGCACAGATAATTACTTCATACATTATTAAAAATTAATTTATGTAAGACCAGGTGATGTAGCAATCCTGACTAGCACCTCCACAGTGAACTTTATGACAGATTAATTTGCATGGGTTCTCATGTTTCTCTGATTAGTTTTCTTTGGCTAAGCACTACCCTTTTGACAATGAAACATGTCAGGGAAGAGAAATGAGGTTCATAATTCAAAGGTATGATAGATATGTTAGTATTATGCACTGATAGCACATGCTGAGTACACCGATCCACTTTATTATACACCTAATTAAAGAGATAGAGAGACTGTTCTTCAGCAAAAGAGATCCAGCAATAAGAAAACCCTCCCAAAGCAAGCAAGGACATAATTCTCAAATGCATCTTCCAGTGACAGTTTTCTAAATATTCTCAGAACTGTAAGTCAAAAGGAGAATCCTATTACAAAATTAATTAAACCGGAGTACTTGCAATCAAAAAAGAGTGTGTGTGTGTGTGTGTGTGTGTGTGTGTGTGTGTGTGTGTGTGTGTGTGTGTGTGTGTGTGTGTGTGTGTGTATATACGTGTATATGTATATATTTATACGTGTGTGTGTGTGTGTACATTTATACATGTGTGTGTATGTGTATATTTATACACGTGTGTGTGTGTGTGTGTGTGTGTGTGTGTGTGTGTGTGTGTGTGTGTGTGTGCGTGCATTTTCATACTCATGTGTGTGCATGTGTATATTTATACAAATCTGCGTGTGTGTGTCTGTGTGTGTGAGTGTATGTCTATGTCTGTGGCATATATTCATACATGTGTGTGTGTGTGTGTGTGTGTGTGTGTGTGTGTGTGTGTGTGTGTGGGTGTGTGTGTATGTGTGTGCGTGTGTGCGTGTGTGCGTGCACGCGTGTGAGTGCATATGCTTGTGTTTATGCCCATATTTTTATGGCGTCACATATACATATGTGTTTGATAGCATAATACGTTCTGCAAATGTTTGCCCACTAAGTAGCTGCATAATACAAACATGTCAGGAGTTAACCTTTTCCAGCCTGCTTCATTTTCTAAAATTCTTTGATCTGAATGAAGTATGCTTAACTTCATAGCTCTACAAGGAAGGATGTTCAACATCCAGAGAAAAACTGGCCTCCAAACATGTACTGATTGATATGCCTAATAATACTAAAATACACATTTGTAATCATGTGGTATGAATAGTTTTTGTAGAAATGTATATCTAAAATCTTAGTAAGAAGATGGAACTTTTTAACTGCAATTAAATAAGTATTTTTACCTTTCCAGACATTTAATACTTACTCTTACTCAGAATTACTTTTAATTCCTTTACTTTCAAGGTCTCTCCTCCTGTATACTTTTTTGTCAAAAATCTTTTTATTGAAATTTCTCAATACAAAGATAAGTGACAATATGACATTAAACATAGTAAGGAACAAAAATAACAGCAATGTAGAGTTTGTATTTATACTATAACCTCTCCTGTATTTTAATGGCTTCATTTCCAGTGTGTCAAATGGCAGCCCACCTTCTCTATTTATTTATCAGTACTAACAGGTGTCTCTCAAGGGTCTGTCCTTGGTCTTCTACTATTTAATTTGTTCTTAAATAATCTTTTTGCAGTGTCTCGCATGCTGCACTTATTCACTATACTGACGATGCTACTCTTATCTGTTTTGCTCTCTTTAACCTTATTACTGTCTATTACCCAAGACTCATTTTCCTCCATTGACACCTGGCTTTCTCACTCTGTACTGCTACTTAATGTTAACAAAACTGAATTAATGCTATCCAGTCCAAAGTCCTACTTAAACTTTTACAATCCTCTCCTTTGAAAGCAATCAGTTAGAGCTAGTCTTCCAAACCATTAAGTTATATTCTAGATGACCAACTCAGATTTGAGTTTATATTCAGAATGTTCTTAAAAAATGTCTCCATAAATGCGACCTTCCATAAAGAGTCTCCAAATTTCTCACAGAACACTTCTATCTCCTAATTCTACTCTGTTTCTCCTATTCTTACACACACACACACACACACACACACACACACACACACACACACACACACACACACACACACACACATATATACACATATATATAAATCTACACTTACATAATATGTAAATTAGCAATATGCTTTAACAAAATTGCAAAATTTGCCACAAAAATGCCTAATTTAACTCATTACTGTCTAGTCTTATACATAAAATTCTGTACTTCCAAAAAAAGGTCCTGCACTCTACAATAGTACTCTCAATCAAGAACCCTCTTTTCAAAGGACACAAACCTTGCAATTGTAAAAAACAAAATCATATAATACTTTTAGTGACTCATTATTTTCTACATATATGTTTAAGATATGGAAATCTCTCCCAGCTGCCATTAGACAAATATCTTCCACCAATATTTTCAAAGTCAAACTAAAGGATTTTCAATAACACGTTTGGCTCTGCTGTTGTGCCAATCCAGTTTTACTATTCATAATCTCTTAGTTTTGCCATATATATATATTGCATTCCTGGACAGAGGAACAAGTGTGGGCTTTGCTCTTTTTGTAAATGGACCTTTATGGGAAAAGAAGGTCACATTAGAGGCAGAGTCTACCATATAAAAGGAAAATGTAACTGCTGTAACAAGGGGGTTGTTTATGCTGCTATCTGTCACGGTTGCTGTTGTTTTTATATAGGTAAAAACAAATGGATGCTAAGAGACAGAATTTATGAACACTCATATGACATCCATAAAAATAGGCCCACTAATGCTTTAGCTAAACATCTAATTCGATTCATGGACCACGCCTTTAAATTTGTAATAGTAGAACAGATACTTCGAAAACAAAGAGGTGGTCCCTGGCACCTTTATCTTGAGAGACAAGAACTTTACTGGCAATTTATTTTTAAAGCAAATAGTTGGTCAGGACTAAATGAAAATATTTCCATTTTCTGCATTTTAAAACTAAAATCTATTTTAAAATAAGGTAGTATTTTATATTACACTTTTGTTTACAGTATGTCTGTAAGCTAGAAGGCATTGGCATTTTAGAAAGTTTCTGCTAACTTGCTGATCACATGACTAACTATGCAGGCTATTTAAACCCTGCAATTAGTACTGGTAGTTACCCAATGAAGTCCCAATATTACTCGACAAGAAAGCACTCATCCTTATGGTTTGTTTTTTTACTATGGATTTACTGTGGATTTATTGTAGATTCAAACTAGTGTGGCTTTATGTTTTTGTTTCTCTTTTTGGTCCATTGCCTAACAGTAGTTTGCTAATTTAACTCATCACTGTCTAGTCCACAGAAAATAAAAATTGACTTGAATTCTCAAACTACCTCAGTTTCTAACAACTGGAACTTATCCGTAACATCCTGCACTTTCCAAAAAAGTGTCCTGCACTCTTCAATAGTACTCTCCATCAAGAACTCTCTATTCAATGGAAACAAACCTTGTAATTGTAAAAAAAAAAAAAAAATCATATAATACTTTCCCTGAAATTCAGCAAGCTCTGCGTGGCTTGCAGGAATAGTGCAATAGCTGCTGGAGGCAATATGGCCACCGAGAGCTCCAGGAACAAGCTCCCGGAACGTGCTTGAGCGCTCCTGCACTATTCCTGCATGGACACAGCTCCAGTATGCTAATTATCCCATTTGCAGGTGAAAACCATGCAAATTATGTGAATTAGTGATCCAGGAAGCTGACAGCAGTCTGTGAAGAAGTAGTGTAACCTGCAGAAATGTAATCGGCTAGTAACCGAGTATATTTCTGCAAACTACAAAACGGAGCCATGACAACTACAAATAAAGGGTGTATATAATGTGGAAGGCATGCCAATTGCCAAATATATGGCCATTGGAATGGAAAATAGTTTAAAAATAACAAAAAATAACTTTTTTTTTGGCTGTTTAAGCATAGGGCAGTGGCACGCAAATGGGATAGGCCCAAAAATAAAACTAAAACCTTGAAAAAAGCTTTTTATGCAAAATCACAATTTTGCCATTATAGTCAATGGCAGGCAGAAGACAACAAGGCCACAGAATAGTGGTTGCTAAGGGGGAAGGCTCAGTGTCAGAAACTGTAACTAGGCATTAGCAGTCCATTCTATGCAAATGAGGGCAATGATACTGAATCACAGATTTCCCTTCATGGCTAGCCTGCACCCAACCGTGTAGGTGCAGGAAAACCATGGTGCAAGCCTAAGAGTTACCTGACATCATAGAGAGGTGTGTCAGGCATACTGTAAACATATTGGAGCTCTGTGGCTCGGGATTGCCCTTAGCTTAGCAGCACTTAGGAAGGGGGTGTGTCTGAAGCTGCCTAGTAGTCTTTACATTGCCTAAATGGATGTACACGCTGCGCACCATGTTTTAAACAAACAAAAAAAAAAATGAAACCAGGAAATAGCAGCTCCATTCACATCTAAGCAGTGGGTTTGCATGGCGTGCCTTGGGGCTTAAACAGGAAGGCAATGGGAAAGGAAAACAGCAGTAGGAAGGTAATCAAGGAGAACTAGCATAGCTGGCAGGTGAAATGTATCAGAATCAGCCAATTCCACAGGCAGTTGCCCAGACCAGCCCAGCACACTACTATAAACTATGCAAACACCTTTCCCTTTAATTTTTCCCACAAACTCTACACCACCGCTGTACACAAATGGGGAAATTTTACCTAACAAAAGCAACAAAATGATAGGGGCTGCTTTCGCTCTCATAAATCAACATGTGGAAGAGACTGAGGGTGGTCACGATGAGAATGGTGATGACCAACCCACAGTGAGGAGAAGGAGAAGAGTGTACAGACCCAGAGTAACCTACCAGGGGCTACATGAGCTGGAGATAGTGGAGCACTATAGGGTGGAAAGGGACCTCCTACAGCAAATTGTAGAGCTGTGCCGGCCACATCTCACACACAGAACCAACAGAGGGGAACCCATCCCATTGGATACCAAGGTATGTGCAGGCTTAAGAATACTAGCCACAGGTACCTTCCAATGGCCAACTGGGGATATCATGGGGATCTCACAGACATCAGCATCCAGGGTACTCCACCAGTTCCTGGATGACATGTCAACACATGCCGGTGGGCACATATATTTCCTCAATGCCTGTGAGGCATTGACCAGCAATATGTGTCTCTTCCACCAAATAGCAGAATACCCTGAGGTAGCTGGTGTGATAAACTGCATGCACATACATACATAGCAAAGCACTCGGGGAGCATGTGTTTGGGATGCTCAAGTCATGGCTCCAGTGCCTGGACATATCTGGTGGAGCCTTGCAGTACTCACCAGCTACATGTACCCAAATTGTCATTGTATGTGCAATACTACACAATATGATCCTGTGGAAACAGCTGCAGCAGGAACAGCATGGGGCTGGGTCACACAGCCCTCCACCATTGCCAAGGCCAGCACAGGCACAGAGTGACTCTTTGGAGGAACAACCTGAGCTTGCCCCAGTAGGCAGAAGGAGGCATGCCCAGTATGCCCGGGCCTTGGCAAAGAGGCAACGCATAGCACATACACTGACATGGTAGGAACCCAGGGAATGACACCTCACTCTGATTCACACATACAGTAAAAGGGATGCCAAACATGACACTACCTGTGCTTAACCATGTATAAGGAGTGTACTTTGTGCATCTGACATAGTCAGCCCTCCAGCACCATCCTCAATACTGGCATAGCCACAAGGTAAGTCACGCTCACTATTAATTGCTGAATGGAGTAGTATGTTCTGCTACCTGTATCTATGGTATGGATGTGAGCATGTTAGGGAATCGGGTGGCTGAATGGGATGGCAGCAGATAGTAGACACCTATATTGGCAGCATGAAATCCTTAACAAATACTGGTGTCAACATAGTTGGCAGTACTAGACAAGGTAACAAAACCCACTGCAGGACATGTGTTGGGCCAAATGTGTGTCCATAGGACACACACATGCATGTCAGTGAGGCTCACATACCCAACAACAGTCTCAGCCAGCATGACAGGTGTAAACAAACACAAAGAAAGGCTGCGACAAGGCTCTGCTTGATGGCTATGGAGAACAGCCCCCCCTCCAGACCTACACAGACAGACTACAACAGGTCAGGCAGTGGGATGTTAGTTCTGAAGTGTAAGAAGTCTGAAACTGAAATATAGGTCAATAAAACCTAAGAACTGTAGTACACTGATATGCTTCTAGTCTGCATGACAGGTCAGAATACAGAATGAAATGGAGTACCTGAAATACCAGTACAGTCATAGCAAATGTTTACAGCTGTCAAGTGCCCCCCCACCCACAATCCTATGTAGAAATGTAGTAACATGTACGTGTAGGTATAATAACAGTGGAGCACAGATTACCTGAGCTGGATAAAGTAGCAGGCTAGATTGTAGCACATGTACAATATGCAGGGCTCTGTATGTTAGGTTCTTGTGTTTTGTATATTGTGTGAAAGTGGTCAGCATGTAGGCATGAAGGGTTGTGTCCTGGTGGCCAATGGCCAGTACTGTTGATGACAGGGCCAAGTTCTCACAACTGCAGTGCCAAACACAATGCATCCCAGCAAGACACAATCCAGCAGTAATCCATACCAATTGTTCAGATGTAATATCTGTCACCATCTGAAAGATGGACATGTCATGAATGTGGGCCCAAATATACAAACAGTTCACAGGTGGAAGTACCCTAGATAGAGAAAGTACATAATGTCACTGTCAAATGGACACACCTTTGGAATTGTACATACAGGTTAGCAGTGCATTAGCTGGCTGTGTAGTATGGAATACTGATGTAGTCTGGCCAAACAATGGCAGACCACAAAAGGCACAGGTATGAAGTACTGAGAAACTGTTGATGTCCCTGCACTAGCCAGCATAAGTGGAATGTTCCACGTATATCTGTGAGTCAGCTGCAAGTAGCTTCCATAGCACACATGCACCCAGCTCACCCCACTATCAGCCACAGGTACCTCACAGGTCTTATCCCTGCTGTTGGAATGAGTACAATATGGTCTCCACCTCTGTATGGGAATAGCCACAGAATGCAGAATGCTGAAGAGGTGTCCCATGCAGGTGTGTCCTGAGCTGTAAGCAAAACTCGCCAGCATCCACACCAATGGATCAATAAGGACAGAAACTATTGACATTAACACCTTGCACATCTACCCTGTCACCCCCAGGGGAATATAGTGGCTTGCAGAGTGGGAATGTAGGAGTGACACAATGCACCAACCTGCTAAGGATGGCCTGCATCACTACCAAATTCCCTACAGTCCTCTGTCAAAGGCCTGTGTCTCACCCATATGGCCAATGTATGTTATCTCATGGACTCACAAATAACATACAGTCCACAGAACACAAATGCAAGGCCATGTTGACAAATCCCAGTAGCTGCTCCACCATGTCCTACAGCATGAACTGTGGACCAACTCATAAATACTGCTGGGATGAAGTGATAACTATAGGGATACTTAGCAGATAATATCTGCATAATGTTTAGAAGAGGATAGAATACTGGGGGGAGGGGGGTAGAAGCATGGATGCCATGGAGTGTGTGAAGTCTGAAACTCAGATGTTTGCACATACTATCCCTGCCTGCAAACACAGAAATGGGTGGCCACAAACCTGCTTGTAAATCATAATGTGAAGGGGTAATGACCAGAAATGTGAGCCCTGCCTCTGGGAAACCTGTGTGAATCTGTACAGCTGTGAGGTATGGCCACAGCAGGATATGGCCATATTGTCATGTTGATGGATGTACAAGCATGGGATCCTCAGCCATCACAGTACCAAGGTGCTAAACATTTACACAGACCCATCAGCAAGTGTCTGCAGCTCCCCCTCCAGAATGGCATGATTGTGCAAGAATATGTAGGCTGCAGACCACAATACTGGAAATAGCTTCATTAATCTTGTATTCCCCAGGAAATTACTGCAAACAAATATGTATACATGTCAGTAGTTGCTGACATAAAACATCACAGTGTAAAACAGTACATATGTCTGAATATTTCTGCTAACACCAAAACCATGTATCAGAAGTAGCACAAACACAGTTATTTACAGTCTCCCACTATCCTTTGCCCACTGTGACCCCATATTATCAACCGATCTACAAATATCCTGCAGAAACAGGTTGCTAACTGTAGGTGTAGAACACAAATGCCTGCACTGGAGTACAACTTACCTGGAATGGATTCACACATCCAATACAGAAGGTCATACTGGGCATGCTCCCACACTTAGAGAAACAAAGCCCATGTCTGACAACAAAATACTGAAAAGTCATACTGGAATTGCTCCCACAAAATGAAGCCCATGTTTGGCAACAACAGTGGACTATACATATCTGTCAGTTGCAGATGTTTGTGCACACACTCCACACTGCGTCATGCTTTGCACACACATCGGATAGGAATACACACATATATCCAAAGACAACACACTATAATAGGCCAAACATACACATACATAGATGTGTGGAAGAGAGTGACAGACAGTGACAAAGAGCTTCCCATCATGAGGCCTGGCCCACCCAGCACACATCCAATTGGCCAATACCACATGATGTGCAAATGTCTATCACTGTAGACAATTGCTTCTGATAGCCCTCAGCACTATAGTGTCTGTGGTGCTTGTGATAACTGTGTAACATGACTGCACAAGTCATTATTCATCTAGTAGTTGTATACACGTTCATGTTAAATGTAACCCTGTGTGTGACTGAGTGTTGTGTGTCTGCATCCAGATGAATGGTTTATGGCCCATTCACACACACTGCACTCCCCATTGCCCTACTTTGGCAAGCCTGCTGATGTCATTCAGCTTGAAATGCACCTTTGCAGAAAATCTACTCCTATAAGCTCTGTGGTGTGTGCTATAAGTGCATAATGCTATAGTATAATGTACTAGTTAGGTAGGAGTTCTAATCCCAGACATGACAAATGTGAAACTCTGTGTGTTTGTTTGTCTCTGTAGGGATCAACGCTTTTGAGGCCATTCACAGTCACTACACTTTTCATTGCCCTACTTTGGCAAGCCTGCTGATGTCATTCACCTTGAAATACACCTTTGCAGAAGGACTAGCCCTCTAACCTCCATGGCGCATGCTATAATTGTGTAATGCGATAATGTAATGTAGGCGTTCTAATCCCAGACATGGCATCTGTGAGACTCTGTGTGTGTAGGAATCAATGCTTTTGAGGCCATTCACAGTCACTACCTTTTCCAATGCCTTACTTTGGCAAGCCTGCTGATGCCATTCACCTTGAAATACACCTTTGCAGAAGGGCTAGCCCTTTAAGCTCTGTGGAACGTGCTATAACTGCGTAATGCTATAGTGTAATGTACTAGTTAGGTAGGAGTTCTAATCCCAGACATGGCAACTGTGAGACTGTGTGTGTGTGTGTGTGTGTGTGTGTGTGTGTGTGTGTGGGGGGGGGGGGGATTAATGCTTTTGAGGTCATTCACAGTTGCTACACTTTCTATTGCCCTTCTTTGGCAAGCCTGCTGTCATTCACCTTGAAATACACCTTTGCAGAAGGGCTAGCCTTGTAAGCTCCATGACGCATGCTATAACTGCGTACTAATATAGTGTGATATACTATTTAGATAGTAGTTATAATCCCAGACATGGCAACTGTGTGTGTGTGTGTGTGTGTGTGTGTGTGTGTGTGTGTGTGTGTGTGTGTTTGTTTGTCTGTGTAGGGATCAATGCTTTTGAGGCCATTCACAGTCAATACACTTTCCATTGCTCTACTTTGGCAAGCCTGCTGATGTCATTCACCTTGAAATACACCTTTGGGGGGAAATGCTCTATAAGCTATGTGGCGTGTGTTGTAACTGCGCAGTGTTATAGTGTGGTGTAATAGTTAAGTAGAAACTCTAATTTCAGACATAGCAACTGTAAAACTCTGTGTGTGTGTTTGTCTGTGTAGGGATCAATGCTTTTTAGGCCATTCACAGTCACTACACTATCCATTGCATTACTATGGCAAGCCTGCTGATGTCATTCACCTTGAAATGCACCTTTGGGGAAGGAGTAGCCCTTTAAGCTTTGTGGTGCTTGTTGTAACTGTATAATGCTATAGTGTGATGTACTAGTTAGGTAGGAGTTCTAATCCCAGATATGACAACTGTGAAACTCTTGTGTGTTTGTCTCTGTAGGGATCAATGCTTTTGAGGCCATTCACAGTCAATACACTTTCCATTGCCCTACTTTGGCAAGCCTGCTGATGGCATTCACCTTGAAATACACCTTTGAGGAAAAGCTAGCCCTATAAACTCTGCAGTGCATGTGATAAATGCAGTACACTCTAGTAACACTACATAGCCATATAGGGGTTTGAATCTTAGCACTGTCAAGTGTGTGTTTGTCATCAGTGTCTTTTGCAGACATAGCTGTGATTGTGTAATAACAGGATTCATTGTGGTGCAAATATCTTATATTGAGGACCTATTATATGTCACAGTGTCCACCTTACAAGGACAACAGATGTCAAACAGCAGAGAGGCTGGTGTAGGCATTCCATATCCCTACATGTGATATTACAGATTGGGGAACAATATAGGCAACCCTTGTATTACCCAGAGAACACTCTCCACCCATGTCTCATCCACAAACACACTTGGCTAGGCAACAACAACTACATTGGTAGTTCCCTGAATATTGTCCACAGATAATAACCACTTTGTGATTGCAGGGAACTACAGAGGACATGGCATGCTGTTCCATCCCTACAATAGGCAAATAATTGCTTACAGTGGTCCTTTGCTATGTTCCCCACTGGATGCCTCCAACAACTGCAGGGTCAGCAAATGTAACCCACAAAGGAAATACCATGCCTTATACACATGCACTGTATGGACAGATGCCACTAACGCTAGTGAATGCTTGTATTATGCTGTCAATGTAGGTGCAGAATCAACCTCAGTTCCATAGCCAGTTCACAACACATGAGGTCAGGAATGCCACATCAGATGATAACAATCTATCCACACAACATGCCACAGACACCCCAGGTACACTTCCACATGTCACAGAACATGCATGTGGGACCTGTGCACATCCCAGACACCGTCCATGTTATGGAATATAGAACACATACATGGCAAGCATTGGACAGCACTGGCCACCCACAATAGTAACCCAGATGAGTGGATGGTGAATACAATACCCACCTGTGTGGGCCAGTCCAGGAACTACACCCCTGAGCCACACTACAAATCACTGTTATGTGGCCTGATGCCAGGGTATACCCTTTGCCTAGCCTTGTACAGCCTTCTAGCACAGTCAACCACTACACACCTGTGAAGTAATGAACCCATGCATGTCAGTACTGGCAAATCTGTGTCTGTGTGCATGTGGAGGTTAATGATTTGGAAGCCGTTCATACTCACTACACCTCCCATTGCCCTACTGAAGCATTCCTTCTGATGTCAGTCACCTTGACATACTCTCTGCCCATATATCAGCCTGATAACCTCTGTAGTGCATGTGATACCTGCTTAGTGCTGTAGTGTAGCAAACTAGTTAGTCAGGAATTCTAATCCTGACCCTGCCAACTGTGATAATGTTTGTGAGTCCCTGAGAGAATGTAGTTGTGTCTTTCTTGACACCTACTTTTGTGGACAGGCACATGTACTACACTTACCTTATCCCTCCTTTATCACTGTTGCTGATGCCACTCACCTTCAAAGATACCTTTGGGCAGCTCTCCAACATGTAAGCTCTGTGGCACATGCAATAACTGCATAACTCTGTAACAGCAATACATATTCAGGCAGGGATTTGAAAACCTGTACTGGTAAGTGTGTGACACAAACATGCTTAGCTCTTACTCCCTTACCCCCTTCTTTTCTTACTTTGTCTCTGTCTGTCTTTCTCACTCCCTCTCTGTTGGATGTGGAAAAGTGCACCTGCTTTGCTTAGGCAGTAGCTTGTGTTTTGTAAGTGATGCTCATGATCAGCTGATGGCCTGTGCATGAATTGCAGTCCCCCACTAGCTGATTGCATGTGGAAAAGCTGTAGTAACATTCCCATAGCCAATTGCATGGAAACACACTCCTATAACTAGGATCATCATTTTCATTCACTGTGAGCAGGACTTCATGTCGGTATTTGGCAAACAGCATCACAGAGGGCAGTGGGATATACATCTTACAACATTGAATGTGGAGACAGGCCAAGAAACAGGAGAGGGATGTTCCAGACATGAGGACAGACTGTAAGTCTTGCTCTTCTACATTTGAAGTAATGTTGGTTTAACAGGGTTTGTGTGGATATGGCTGGTCTACATGATTTAATACCTGTGATGACAATGTTATGTGATTGAGGAAACTCTCACCTGTAGGGCTATCTGCAGACTGGCCAGTGTTTGGAGTCTTAGATGTGTTGTGTTACTCACAGATGTCCCATCATTAGAAAAACAGTAACATACTCTGAGGATTGCAGTCACTACATGGTGACAGCCATGTGAGTTACTGACTTCATATCCCGCAGAAGACATATGTCAGAACAAACCCTGTTACACCAGTAAATGTTTGAGTTTATCACAGCAACGTCAATATTGTCCCTATGTTTGTGCCTCCAGCCACAACTCTGTCAACATTTGTACATATGTCATGCAGTAAGAGGTGCACATATTCAGCACACCATTATTTATTGACATCATACCTGATAAGAAGCCAGTGAGATATAAGACTGCTAGACATGTTATGTATAGTAGGGTTTATATTTGAGGACAAAATCTGGACATTCTGTTGTAGTGTGTAAAGTAGTGAGGTCTGTGTACTTATGGTGATTGTCAGAGTGTGTATTGTGAATATGTACCTTGGCCTGTGCACAGACTGTGGTAGATGTCATTGTTCTTGGTCCTGTTCTATGTGATGTTGCATGCTGCTCCAGTGTATGGTACCCTATCAGCGTGCATTTTTTGTAGGGCTAAACCCACACATATCCAATACCACAGTCAGGCATCGGAGTACACTGTGTATTGGCCCAGTATATGTAGGGTTAGTGTGTGAGTGGCACATATGATGATGGTGTTGATCACACAGTCCATATACTGTAATATTAAGCACCCTTACCATATGTGGCTGTGGCTGTGTTCAGATTGGTTGTGGGTATGCGCTTTCACATAGGTGTCTGTTACTCCGTGCTGTTACATGCCTGTAGAGCCTGCTATATTTGCAGGTACATGTGTATTCCCCCATAAGAAATATAGGCCACTGTTGTGGCACTCTGCCTGTAGTTTGTGCAGTGCTTTGTGACATGCCTAGCAGCTCAGTGTACTTACCCAGTGTGATGTTATGTCCAGTTATTTGTTAGATGTACTGTTGCCGGGCCACCATAACTGTTGTGTATGTCTGACAAACAGGGGGATGCTGTACAGATGTATGTCACTAACTAGTGGGTAGTATGTGGGCTTGTAACCTCTGCTCCTCTGGTTATTATGTGTCAGGACAGACAGGAGTGTGTGAATGCATACACTGTGTGAGCATATCTATTCCAGTATTTATATAATATCCCCATTTACATGGCTGTAAACATCCACTTTGTCAGCCTTGGGCTACACGTCTTGCACTAAGGGGTTCTGTGTATACCTCTGGACTGACCAGAGTGCGTCAGATTGTCCCTACTTATTGGTCATATCTCTGGTGTATTCCACAGGATCATTACTGTGATATCTGTGGTACTGCACTATGGTGATTTTATGATGTCTGTCAGTAACTGATGGCGTACATGTCAATATCAGATGTGACTTCCCACACACAACATTTCTGTTAAGGCAACCCATGCTACAGTAGCAACAGTCTACATTTATACCTGCAATATGTACATGACATCCCCTTGCATTAATAGGTTGTGACTGTTGGTGCTGAGGTATGACTCCACTACATGTTCTGGACATATGTTAAACATATATGTGTATCTATCTATTTATCTATCTATATATATATGTGTATATATATATATATATATATATATATATATATATATATATATATATATATATATATATATATATATATATATATATATATATATATATATATATATATACACACATATACATATATATATATATATATATATATATATATATATATATATATATATATATATATATATATATATATATATATATATATATATATATATATATATATATATGCTGCGGTGGTGCAGGGGTAGCGTTGTCGCCTCACAGCAAGAGGTTCTCCCGCGTTCGGTTCTTGGCAGGAGCACCTTCTGTGTGGCATCTGCATGTCCTCCCTGTGGTCGAATGGTGTTCGAAAGACATGCGTGAATGGGCATGCCTTTGTTGCAGGTTGGGCATTGGGCTAGCACCTCAGCACCGTAAATATCTACTGCCAATCATTAGCGGACAAGAGTTCTGCTGTGGTGACCCCTAACCGGGTAAAGCCAAAAGAAGAAGATATACACATATATGATATACATACATGTATATACATGGATTCACTTTAAAATCTCGAAAAACTGAAATATCAAAATTCAGTATTTTGAGCCCATAAAGTGGAATCCTGAGAAAAGCGAAAGCTCAAAAGTGAGAAATTCAAAACCTCGAATACCGGCGGTTTTGAATTTCTCGCTTCTGAGGTTTCGCCGTGGTTATGGATTCAAGTAAGTCTGTGTGTGTGTGTTAAGGGTTTTGGGTAGGGGCTGTGGTGTGTGTCAATGTATTGTGTTGCTGTGATGTGTGTGTGCAAGGAGAATGTAGCTTGTGTGGTTGTGTTTTGTGTATGTCTGTGTGTAGTGTGACCTCAGAGGGAGAATAGTTTGTAGGGAGGTGTGGGGGTGCAGCCACCCCCACATGGGGGGGGTGCAGGAGGGCTTGCCCCTTTGCTTTTATGTAGTAGAGAGCTTGTGTTTGTGTGTGGGGAGGATGGTGTGTGTGTGTGTGTGTGTGTGTGTGTGTGTGTGTGTGTGTGTGTGTGTGTGTGTGTGTGCACGTGTATGTGTGTTCGTGTGTGTGTGTGTGTGTGTGTGTGTGTATGTGTGTGTGTGTGTGTGTGCAGTAGAAGCACAAAATTCAAAATCTTTGGTGTGCGAGATTTTGAATTTCGCTGTTCTGAGTTTTCACGGTTTCAAAAATTCTACTTTATAGTTTTGAAATACTGAATTTCGATATTTCAGTATTTCAAGGCTATAAAATGAATCCATATATATATATATATATATATATATATGGTTCTGCCTGACATGGTCGACAGCTCATTTGACTGAAAGCTCACATGGTCGATAGTTCATTTGATCGACATGCATTTTAAGTGGGGGGCTTCGCCCCCCACAACCCCCGAATTTGGGGGGCTGTGCCCCCCACACCCCCTAACTATATATATCAACTCCAAGGTCGCACAACATTGGGGAGGGGGGCAATTACATGTCGATCAAATGAACTGTCGACCATGTGAGCTTTCAGTCAAATGAGCTGTCGACCATGTCAGGTAGAACCATAAATATATATATATATATATATATCTATAGATAGATCTATATATGACCATATATATAATGCAATATACAGATGAATATAAATACATATATATGAATATATATGTGTATGTACATGTACACATATATCTACACATGTATATTTATATATCTATATCCTTGTTATGTGTAAACGTGATTGTTGTATATACCTTCCCAGCATACCTCTCAACCTGAAAACATCAAAAATCTGGACAAGGCCCATGAAAAATAGGTACAAATCTGTATGCTGATTAACATCTAATTTGCATACATAATTACGTAACCCCACCCACCACAATGGAATTGTGGGATTCCAACATTCAAATGCAAGCTGAAGAACAGACCACCAAAATATAGCCCCAGAGTCCCACTGCAGCCATTCCAGTGTTCCATTACCAGGCTATTTCACCCCATTTACCATAAACACTAATGTGCACACTGCTTTACTTATACAATGATTATTTGGATTTTATTTTACATTTTATAGCACAAACACTAAGACATCTGCTAAAGAAAAGCAATACAGTCGTGCAATGTATAGACTTGGCATTAAAACTTCTCTGCCCTTGAAACGAACATTCATTGAAACAGCACTGAAACCCACATCCAAAGAAAATGCATCTGACTAGTGGTGGATAAAGATAATCTTTGGGCTGTTTTCAAATCATAGGCCCCTTGCACACGAAACAAGAAACATACATGTGTTCTTTGATACACGTTCCTGAGTTTATTAAATTATATTCCTTGTTTCCTTGTATAATACAGCGAGCACACTTGTTAGACTTAGACTGCATTTTAAATTTGTCTGTTTCATTGCATACTGGAAAAATGTTCAAAATGCATGAACCAATGACAAAACTGCTAATTTCAGAACGTTTCCATCATAAAAGTCTACTCAAACTTCTACAGTCCACCAGTATCAGTAAATATGCGCAGGTAAAAATTTCTGATGCATTCAAGCATGCCTGACACAGCCAAAAGACAATTTGTGTGGGGGTAGGAAACATTAGCTATTGGTTTAGTAGTATCTTTGGGTTATCAGGCTGGAAGAGTAGGAGAACAGGAAGTCTAGAGGGAAAGGAAATCCTTATCTGCTGTCAAATTCTATGCTTCAAATAATTTATTTTGCTTTTTCCCTTTTAAGTTCCTTGGTGTAAGTGTTACCTTAAAAAATGCAGTGCTACAACCTTATGCACTATGCAGCAGGAAGTAAAGAAAGTGCCAGCAAGTACTGAAGTTTGAATCTGTTAACAGCGAAGTGCATAAAATGATCTATGCTAGCAACATATCACAAAGGGACAGCAGTGTCTGTAACATAAAAGCCTTTTGGCAACAAGTTTGCCTGTGCAGAATAACATAACAGTCATACATATTATAGAGTTAGAGTGTACCAGGGTAAATGGCATTTAACATTCAAATGCAGGAGTGGAAATCTAATTCAGCATTCAAATGTTCATATTTGGGATGCAAAACTCAGTTAACATTTTCTATTTATTTTATTTATTTATTTATTTATTTATTTATTTATTTTACATTTGTTGACCGGGATAGTCCGACTGGATGCATGTCCATTTTCAGCAGAGGCCCGGGGAGAAAAGCTCCAAGGGTAAGCAGATACAGCATTACATAATACCAGCATTACATATTACAAACAGATTATTTACAGAGATTACATAAGTAAGCAAGTTAAACAAGTTCCACAGGTTAAAGTTAGTCCTGAGCACAAGTCAGGATTAAATTAAATTACACAGTAAACTGGTTAACAGATTTTTACACATTCGAGTTAGCCAGGCTTGATACATTGACATAGCCAGTTAAGTGACAAATGTTGTTTGAGTCTAGTTTTAAATTGACCTAAGGTGGAAAGTAAGGTAATATCAGCTGGAAGTGAGTTCCAGGATCTACTTACAGAGTTTGCAAAGAGAGAATCACCGGCTGTGTTATTAATTTTGCTAGACTGAATTAGTAGTTTGTTAGAGGATCGAAGCAGTCTAGGATTGTTATAGGGGGTGATAATATTTTTAAGTGCAGGAGTATTGTCCGGATTATAGAGGATTTTATAGGCCATAATCAGTTGGTTATACTGGATTAGGCTAGGTAGTTCAAGCCAACCAAGCTGATTTAGATTGATGCAATGATATGTCCTAAAAGGCAGCCCAGTGGCAAACCTGGCAATGTGGCTGTAGCAAATTGAGAGTTTGTTAAGGACAGTCTTGTTCAAATTCGAGTAGAGGGATGCATACAGAAGGGTTGAAAGAAGGTGAGAGCGAGCTATGGCAATTTTAGCTGGAGGGGTTAGGAAGGCTTTTATTCTGTAAAGTGACCCTAGTTTTATATTGATGGTTTTGATAGTTTGGTTAACATGTAGGTCAAATTTGAGATTATTGTCTATGATGACACCTAATAGTTTTGTAGATGGGTCAGGGGAGATTATTGTGCCATCATTTGATTTTATGGTAAAGGTGAAAGCGGTAGACCTACGTGTTGGTGAAAATAACAGCATTTTAGTTTTTTTGGGATTTAGGATCAGACGATGTTAGAAAGCCAGTTTTCTATTGTATTAAAGGTGGTCTGGGTAGCTGACCATAACTCTACTGGAGATGTGGCTGAGCAAATCAGAGTAGAGTCATCAGCATATTGGATACAGCTGACTTTTGGGATGACAGTATAAAGGTCATTAATGAAGATGGAGAACAGCAAGGGCCCTAGTATAGAGCCTTGTGGTACTCCGAGGGTGTTAGGTAGAAGGTTAGAGAGTTTGTTCTGCCAGAGGACAGCCTGCTGTCGACCATTCAGGTAGGATTGAAACCATTGGAGGGCTCCAGTATCTAGACAGAATGTTTGCAGGGTGTGGATTAAAAGTTAGTGATCAACCATATCGAATGCCTAGGAAAGATCCAAAAAGAGGGCTGAGGATATATAATTATTGTTGCGATTATGGTTTATGGTGTTAGTAAAGGCTAGGAGGGCTGAAGTAGTGCTGTGATGAGGACGGAAGCCATGCTGAGGGTCTGCCATAAGGCGATTTTGGATTAGGTGGTGCATGAATTGTCTATGAATACATTTTTCCATAATCTTTGCAAGTGGAGAGAGTATAGCTATTGGCCTATAATTGGAGAATTCAGTAGAGCTGCCTCCTTTGTGATGTGGGATTACATAGGATATTTTCCAGATGGTGGGAATTTTAGCTTCTACTATGGTTCGATTGATTAGTATTGAGACGGGGTAAGCAATAGCATCATCTGATTTTTGTAGGTACTCGGCAGGGAGTTGATCAGCAGAAAGTGTAGTGAGTTTTAATTTTTTGATCAAGGTATGGATAAGTGAAGTGGCGACTGGTTGGAAGCTGAACGCAAGTAGGTTTCTAGGGGTGGTACTTTCAGGACCAGGGCAGCTAGGAGGTAGTGGGCTAGCTAGGGCTTGAATTGTCTCAGTAAAAAATTGGTTAAAACTATCAGAAACATCTTCAGGGGTTTTACCAATAGTAGCAGCAGGGATTGGGGTTGAAGTTTGTCCAGGATGTAGTAGATTATTTAAACCTGCCCAAAACTTCTGAGGGTTATTTTGATTTACTGTCTGTAAATTACAGTAGTATTGTTTTTTGTCTTGTAAAATTGATTTTTTGGTTTCGTTCCTGGATTGCCTATATTTAATGTGATCTTGAGGGTCTTTAGAAGAACGCCATAAAGCCCATGCTTTGTTTCTAAGGGTAATTTTGAGTTTAGACTCTATAGAAAGCCATGGTGCAGTTTTTGCCTTGGTTCTCTTTGAACGAACAGGTGCATGCAAATCAAGGATCTCAAGGAATTTGTTGTTAAAGTATGCTACTGCCTCCTCTAAGGGGAGGTGTTTTAGAATAGACCAATTACATGAGTTTAGTTCTTGTTGGAATTTGGCAGGGTCAAAGTTTTTATTGTTTCTAACCTTTCTGAGTAAGGGTTGTTGGGAATTAATGGTTTTGTGCTTAATTACATATGTGAGAAGGTGATCGCTTAGGCCATTAAGGAGGGTACCAGAGGTGTACAGTTGGGGGTGGCTGTTTTTGAGTACCCAGTCAAGTATACTTTCTTTTTGGTTGGGTTTACCTATCCTGGTAGGGGTGGATATGATTTGTGTAAATGCATGCAGGTTAATATGGGTGGTTGGGGATTCTAAGGAACAGGTGCCCCAGTCTATGTTAAAGTCTCCAAGTAGTAGGGTTTCTTGGGGGTAGTGACATGATAACCAGTGCAGGATATCTTCAAATGTAGATATATTGTTACCTGGGGGAATGTACATACAGATGATATTAATGCATTTATTTTTATTAAGTTGCAATTTGGTGGCAAGAATATCAGAGTTATTAATCTGAGGAGGTTGTATTACATCTATGGTGACATTCAACTCAGATTTATAGAGTACAGCTACCACACCCCCCTTTCTCGAAGCACAATCCAGCCTGTGTATGTTGTACCCAGGTGGTAACACTTCATTGTCTTTAGTGTTAGGTTTTAACCAGGTTTCAGATAAACAGAGAATCTCAGGGGAGTGGACATCCAGAAGTGCATGCAATTCATGTACCTTGTTATTAATGCTTTTAATATTGAGATGACAGACTAGGAGAGAGTTAGTTGGCCTATAAATTGTAGGTTTGTAGCTTAGATTACAAGTAGAGGGGGTATGTGTATCTGAAGTGAGTGGGCCAGGGTTGGGGTGAATATCACCACCAAGTATTAGGTTGTGTCTATACTTGGTGATGAACTTCAGGAATTTGTTTATTAGTTTGTGGTAGTGTTTGGATCTAGAGCTAATGTGCCTGGGGTTGAGATGTTGATAGACTGAACAAGATGTTGGATAGGATCTGGTACTGTAAGTATGGTTGATGGTGGAAGGATTTACAGCTGGGGTGATAGTATGGCCTTTTGGGACCTGAAATCCCGTAAGAAACTGGTTTTCATACAAGGTAAGGAGGTATGGTGTGAACAAGAGGGGTGTGACCATGAGGGGTAGTAAAGAGGAGTATATCATTATATGTGATTCAGCTAGTGAGTGAAGGAACTGTTTTACCTGGTGATGCAACACCAGAAGATAGAGTGGTGAGGTAAAGGTACTGGAAGGGGGATGGGAGAATGCCAGATGAAAGCTAATAGGTGCTATTAAATGTAGGTAGTAGAATAGGGGTGGGTGGAATTATCCCAGATGAAAGCAGATAGGATCTAGAAAGTGGGGGAGTGGCTATAGTACTATAAATTTAGAGGTACTGGGGCGGGAGGGAATTGGGGGCAGGGAGGGCGAAGAGAGCCCGAGCATAGCAGGCACGTAGCTGGGCTATTGCAGTTTACAAGGTTTCCTAAGGTGTCCTAAAGCTATAAGGTAAGTATTACAGCTCTAATGTAAGAGTCAATTTACTGCAGTTACAGGGGAAGGAGGCAACCACTCAAGTAGAAACAAAGAGCCCTATGGCTGACCAATATGGTGACCTGCTTAATTACAAAGCACTGTAAGTGAAAGCTTAACAAATGCTTTTTGTGTAACCTACTCTGTTTAAATGTTGAAAACAACTGATTGCAGTCCTGTAGACACCGTTTTGTAGGGAACTGTAGAGTTCAGCTAGGAAAAGAGAAAATCAGAAATTCTAGGATAAGCATGAAGACAACAACAGGCAGTTATTATATAATGCATTCAGAAAGGTTTGGTGGGGGGGTAAAGTAGCATACTTCTGAACAAACTAAGATTTATAGCTAAGAAACCTAAGCAAGAGAGCAATTCAGTAAATAAACACTTGCCAGATTTTAAAGATATACCAGAAAAACTAAATCAATTATTCACAATTGTACAACTAGAAAATTGCCAGTAAAAGCACTTCAGGTATAGCTAGCCCAAGTTATTCAAGTCATAAAAGCACTTCTTCAATGTGTGTGTGCAATTTAAACAGTGAAAAACACATGCAGCAAGGAGGAGCTCTGATTATACACTTTCTCTAGGTACAGGTTCAGTTTAAACACAAATATTACCACAGAAATTCAGTAAAGTTGTACATATTATCTGAGATTAGCAGACTGTACATCTATACAGTGTGTGCATATAAAACAAGACACTTGGGCCCTCTGTGATATAGTAACACCCACTGGCTTCTGAATAAAGATAACCCCTTTACAAAGTATTAGCATTACCTTGTATACACACCCATTCATATTGTAGAATGTCCCTATAATACTTAATAATCTGTAACATACTGCAATTGTCTGTTCTAACAGAATGTTTAGTAGACTGTCGTGTGCATAGTCTACATCTTATATGCTATTTATACGACAGGACTTTGTAAATATAATTTCCAACTATAGCATTAGCAAGAACAATACACAGAGAGAGGCATTTCTTTAGACCTGACCACAGTCATGTGGAAGTTTGTTTAAATGTTTCAGAAAGCAAAACTGTTAATTCTTATACATTATTTTGAATTAAGTGCTATTAGGCAAGGATTACTCTGAGACTTCAACGCGTACTCTATGAGTAAATGACAGAACAAGTGAAATGCTCACTCCGGATAGTAGAACCACAATCTTGTCTGATGAAGTTCCTTGTAAAAGATTATCTTGGGATGAAAGTGCTTACGAGTATTACCTAAATAAATTGTTCTACTATCCGGAGTGAGCGTTTCACTTGTTCTGTAGTTTTGGACTTTTTCTCTACTTGTAAATCTCAGATAATATGTACAACGGGCAGCCACGGTGGTGCAGCGGTTAGCATTGCCACCTCACAGCAAGAGGTTCTCCAGTTCAATCCTCGGCTGGGTTGCCTTCTGTGTGGAATCTACATGTCCTCCCTGTGGTCGCGTGGGTTTCCTCACACATCCCAAAGACATGCTGTAGGTGGACTGGACACACTAAATTGGCCGTAGGTATGTGTGTGTGTGTGTGTGTGTGTGTGTGTGTGTGTGTGTGTGTGTGTGTGTGTGTGTGTGTGTGTGTGTGTGTGTGTGTGTGTGTGTGTGTGTGTGTGTGTGTGTGAGCCTTCTGTGGAAGGTTGGGTGCTGGGCTGGCAACTCGACACTGTAAAACTCCACTGCCAATCATGAGTGGATGGTGATCCACTGTGGTGACCCCTAACCAGGAAAAGCTGAAAGAAGAAGAAGAAGATAATATGTGCAACAGGAATTCCAGCATGCGAGATTGCAGAATTAACATTGTATGAGTCTGTGGCCATAAAATATGTTATGACATCAGTTTTTGCCAATAATTATTGCTGTCTTCTAGATTAAAAGGTGATAACAACAAAACATCATCAATCATCATATTCATAGCAGGATTACAAGTTGGACACTCATATACACACACACTGATACTTCAAATGAATAAAACAATATAGATCCGTGAAGTGTGAGCAACAACCAGTAATGCATAAATGTGCAGACCTGAGAAGTGTCGGGAATCATGTACTGCACAGAGCTACACACATTCACACACACACACACACACACACACACACACACACACACACACACACACACACACACACACACACACACACACATACACCCTCTTAAGAGAAAGAATCTGCAGCAGTACCTCTCAGCAAAATGGCACGGCAGTCCCCAAGTATTCACTCAGCAGATGCAGAGATAAGTATTCACGGCATGGATAATCTTCCCAATGAGTACTCCATATTCAAACAGAGCACAGCATTTGAAAGCAGCATTTAAACACAGGAATGGCATTAAATGAAAGCAGCATGGCTTAAAATCCTACCTGGAGTCCGAACGAAATGAGTATTGACAACTCCATATTCAAACAGATGCGTGCAAAATGAGTTACGCACTTTTGAGCTTAATTCCGACAGGCTGATGGAGCTGATGTTATCGCACAGGTGATGACATCAGCTCTGACAACAAAGAATCTAAAACATAGCTTAAAAAAATCAGAAATGGGGGGCGTGGCCAAGGATGAACACAGGATAGCAGCAGATTTCTTCAGCTCCACCAATTTCATTACATTGACAGGAATTAATTACTTAAAAAATTAATTTTTGAAGTAATTTTCTTTCTAAATATGTTTGTTTTATATAGTTCTTGAACTATATCTAAAAAAGAAAGGAAATCTTAATAATATTCCTGTCAGAAATTACTTTGGAAATTTTCCTGTCAGTTTATCAGTCTGAAATGAGTTCCAGTAAGACAAATTCTCAAGACTCCAGCATCAAGAAAGAACTTCAGTCTCTGATAATTATAGTCCAGCAACTTACTGCTAAGATGGATAAAATGGATACTAAAATAGACACTTTCATAGAAAAACTACAAAACAAATAGACTTGTTACATATGGACCTGCAACAACAGAAGATCCAGATGACAGGCATAGAAGAAGCTGTGAATGACATGGAAAATAGAATACAAGAAGAGGAAATCAACATTGAGTTTCTGCTGAAACAAAATACACATTTACAAACAAAGCTGGATGACCTGGAGAATAGATCTAGGCGCAATAACATTAGGATTTTTGGACTGCCAGAAAATATTGAAGGTAACAATATTACTTCTTTTTTAACAACATGGCTCCCTAAAACTTTAGATTTACCAGAAGCATTCTCTTTTGGTATCGAAAGAGCACATAGATCTATAGCTAATACTAACTCTAACAAAAACTATCCTAGATCAGTTATAGTTAGATTTCTATCATCTTTTGATAAAGAGATGGTTCTTAAATCTGCTTGGGCTAAAGCTCCTGTTAAGATTAATGAAACAACTGTGCATTTTGACAATGACTATTCTTCCATGGTATTAGCTAAAAGAAAAGTTTTTCTGCCACTAATAAGGGAGCTTAAAAAGCACAGTTTAAAACATACCTTCTGTTTCCTGCCAAGCTTAAAATCTTCCTTCCTGATGGTCCTAAAATTTTCGATGACTTAGACTCTGCTTTACTGTTTATCAAAAAAATAAGATTTTGGAAAAAATAGAAGAAATGGAATGGGCTAGTCCTTCGTTAAAGAGACTGGCAACTGAAACTTCGTGGAAGACTTCAGAGAAGAAGAAGAGACTAAAAAACAAATGATTTGTACTATGTTTTTCTTTCTCTCTCATCATTTTATTTTATTATTAATCTTTTTAAATATAGTTCCTGCATTTCCAAGAAGCAGCAAATATTTTGAAAAAGATTTAATCAAAGTTATTCTCTGTGTGCAAAGAAATGTTTTGTTTCATAACTAGTCAAAATATCTGGAGATTTAATGGCAAGCTGTGATTTAACTTGTTTCTCTTTCTGAAGAGGAAAAATAAGGTCAGTAATTTGATGCATTTTTTTTTCCTTTAAAAGTTTATATGTTCTTCAAATGCTATTCCTAATTATACTTTCTTGATTACACTGCTTATGCTTGTTTGTAAATAATCTGTCATGCTTTAACTAATAATAATTAGAACTAAATAATAGTAAATAATATGTTTTATTTTTAACTCTATTAATATAAACAGTAAGTAACATTCTATGTATATACTTCTTATAGCTTTCTCTTACTTTTTTTTTATTTCTGCCTTACACCCTTTTACTTTCTACTCTCTTTTCTTTTCTTTATTAATATATAGAAATGCTTTTGATCATATAGACACAGTAAATAATAAGATTTGCATATGAGTTGAGTTGGGACAAAAATGTTGAGTTTTGTTACTTATTAATAATTATGGGCTTGATTTCACTTACATAGAGTCTGTAATAACCTGTAGAATGCATTGT